>NC_057941.1:11917136-12217969 GCF_018555375.3 Anguilla rostrata | reverse complement strand
AGTATTGAGAGTGGGAGTTTTTGGTATCTACTGACAACCAGCCGTTTTGAATGCTCCAAGGATGATTGTGAGGAGAGCAAACATGATAACAAGAAGCCTGACAGTAATAAAAAACAGCACTTGAGCAAACAGTTTCAAACAGCAGCTGTCTCTGACAGCGAAGTACTAAAGGAAAACCAGAGTATAAAAATCAACTACCAAGCTACGAAGACCATATTTATTGTTAGGTCTAACGTTATTATCAATAAACGTCTCAGTGATAACGCCCCTCTATGCTTCACATTGTGTGATACTGGGTAGACCAGAAGCCTAGCGTTAATCATAAATGCATGTGGTTCTTTCTGTTAGTGCTTTCAATTAAGGCAAATTATCTCTTCTAGGGCTGGGGCGGGGGCATTATTCATCACAAGAACTGGCAGGTTGAGCCCCAAAGAGGGAACAATAGAGAGGCAAATACTTGTTTCTTTGAAAACTAAAATCACCTCCTTTCTTAAGGACACCTCCCCTGGATGCCATGCTGGATGACTCAAGCAGGGATCCTGACATAGGCTTTCATGGTAATGGAAAGATTTCACACCTCCACCTCTAAAGCCCATTAACGCCTACCAGCGGGCTCCATTTACTGTGAGTGGCTTTGTGTGAAGGACATAAATATGAATCCCAGAGCCCTGCTGTTGAATAAACTGAATTGCAGCACTGCCCCTTGGTCGTGCTCTGTGGGAAGAGAGCAGTGCCCTTTTGACAATTCTTTCAGGTCTCACTGTTTCCACAGAAGCCCCTAGATCACCTTTCAGAAGGACACTGTCATCTGCCGTGTCATGCCACAGGGGCACCCCAGGTATGGGTCTTACAGTCCATAGTCCAGGATAGTGGGGGACGGTGGGGGGGGGGGGGCATATCTCTAAGGACCAACGAAGGAAATGTGATTGCATTTCCTAATAGGCCAATTTATCTCTGTCTCTCCAAAAGGTATGCGCTCAACTCCCAGAAATGCAGAATTAGCTCTGCCGGGGCATCAATCATGCCAGCGATCCGAGACATAGACTCCCTGCTCCGAGGCCACGCTTCGCGTCACAGGAGGGAGGGAGGAGGGGGCATGTTACAACATGTGTTCCAGGATCATCCTCTTTATGAAACTGTTTTGGTTTTTTTTTGTTTTTTATCCGCAGGCAGAAAGAGTGTATCTTCCCCCTTCTCAGCGAATGAGACTCTTGAGCAAACTGTAAACAATCCATGAAATTGTGGAACGGTGTGACAGATCCATCATTTTCATGGAGAACACTAATGGGGGGCCTTGGGAATGCTGTCAAAGGCAGAGGCTTTGTTCTCTCTCCATAGGGGGTTATGGAGGGGTGGTGATTTTCAAAACACTAACAACATGCATCCTTTACTGTTGATGTGGCTGCGGTGTCATGCCAATTAACATAATCCACTATGCACAGTGTGGAATGTAGCCGTTAAAATACATAGGCGCTTGTCTTACTGTTCCCTCCCTGCACCTTGCAGTGAATGCTTTATTTAATACCCCTGCATTCATGTTTGCAGCATTTTGATTTTATTGAATGTGGGTTGCCAATAAATAATACATATCTCAGGCTCGCAGTTCCACATTGCAGGTGGGGCATGTCTTCAAATTCAGTGCATCCAAATGGCAGACTTCTTGAAACCAGATGACCAGTCCACTCTTGTTTAGGGCAGCATTTCTCATCACTCACAAGCCAGCGGACATAAGAGCTTGCATCGTAAAAGAGAGTTCACAGAGACCTTTCTAATGGAAACAAAAGCATGCCATGGTATGATGGTGGCTGCCTTTGTGAAAACACAGTGTGCCAGAATGCTGGATGCTGGAATGTTTCAACAAATGCAGAGTGCATTTTATCATTCTCATTTTTGGGCTTGACTTCAGTGGTGAATACATTTCCATTATAGGCAAACCGGGCACTTCAGTGAATGTGAAATAACTGCTTTGCATAGATGCTATTTTAAAGTATTATCGTCAAGTTCATGAGAATAGAAGGTTACAGCACAGAAATCTAAATATTATTTCTCCCAGCAGGAATTTTGGACAGCGTTGAGAGATGGCAAGGAGAGTACCACAACCGGACGCCTGTGGAGTCATGTAAATCACTTCATGTTTAGGAGTCTAGAGCACTGGGTATTTCTTCAAGTTGTATATAGGTTTCCTCTCTTTCCTCTCCACTGACTTGTACAGTTTCATAGTGACGAGTCATCTCTTGATTGTTTGACTTATCCTGTCTGGGAGAAGCATTCAAATCGATGCACTGAAAATTTTACAGAAGATAACCCCCACCCCAACACCTGTACATATGATATTTTCTCATGCCTGCAGTATACATGTTAGCATGTTAGCTGGATACATTGTAGCATGATAGCTGCATGCATAATACCTGAATGCCTATTAGAAGATTAGCTGATTGTCTGTTAGACCATTAACTGGATGACTTTTAGATTGTTGACTGACTGCCTATTAGCAGGAACCCTGTTAAAATCTTATGCTGGCATGTTAGCTGGATATATGTTAGCATGGTAGATGGATACATGATGGGTAGAAGGCTGACTAAAGTAGCCCAATTAATTTCCATTGCATTAGCCATAGCTCTCACATTAGCTTGGATTCAGTTAACATTTGTCCTTACCTTTTGTGTACAATAAAATCCAATTTTTACATTAAAACAGGATGAGCCTCCCTGAAGCTCTGTGAATCCACATTACTTCTTTCCACTTCTAGGTGCATGCTACACGCTCCTTTGTCTAGATCACTGAAAACAAACCAGAAATTAAGCTAAATGAGCCATCAGGGTGGTGCCAGCTTTAAAAGGTTGGATAAAGGTTGCCATTATGTTGAGAGGCTGTCATCGTGATTAACAGCTCCTGGAGATGAAGCCGAAAGAGTACGTGAGTCAGAACAATGGAAGAGGAAGTACATATAAACTTTTACTTCAGGCCTTTTTATTAACATGAATTGTGGTGATTAAAAATTCTTATATGACATCTTTTTTGTGCTTCTTAATGTCCCATCCATTACTTTCATGTGTTCACTGTCAACACAAAAGGCAGAAAAGCACTCTGCTGGCAATGTCAAAGGATGAAAGAATGGGAAGATTAAATACGTTTTAGCTTAAGCCCTTGCTGATTTGCATTAAAATACAAAATGAACTAACAAACAAGTGAACGCATTTGAAAAAAACAACGGGGAGCCTGAAGTCTTTTATTTCAGCTGACAGTAAAGCAATGACATTTTCTTTCTTGTTGGTCTTGAACTGATGTTGTGTATGTTCGACTCCCTCTTCAGATGGATGTAATGTCTAGAGGGTGTTATTTCTCATTAAATGGAACACAAAATAACAGAATATTACATTTCTGTCAGGTTCTAACATGTCACATTACTGTGTGTGGGTGTGTGTGTGTGTATGTGTGTACCTGTAATGCATACATATACATATGTAAATAAGTTACTGTAGGTTGTGAGCTAAGGTGGCTCCCAATACCGCATTCCACAAAACTATAATCTTAAAAGGCTAAAAAATAAAATAAAAAACCTATTCTGCTGGCACAATCTGGTAAGGACTAATGTGTTATTTGTCCCAAGGTGCTTACATTTCTCTTCTTCAGTGGTGCTGAGAAGAATCATTGAATTGAGTTATAGCACATTTCCACAGCAACAACCACCTCTAACATGATCGCCATTTTGCATCCTTCCCACATTGAAAACTGAGTATCTCACCAGTAATGCCTCCAACAGGTAGAATGTATGGTTTTCACAGCCTTGTTTTCATTTGGAGCCATATTCGTAAATGAATATACACAATTATATGGCCCTGTTCTGGTATATTTGAAAAACTATAGCTAGTGATGGACCATTATGGGGTTTCCCATAGTGGCTCTTTCTGGGAGTTATAGGTTGGAAGAGAGGACCTAGGGAAGCAAGGAAGGCAGGAAACACAAGGGATTGATGCTTTTTTTTTTTTCAAATGTAGAGGTGCCGATTAGGGTTCCAGGTTGAAGGAGCCAGGCTGGGAACAAGGCCAGGCCACTATGAATAGCATCCCAGCTCTTTTTGTAGTTTCCAGGGGATCTTTATTGACCGCAGTGAGTTAGGACCTAGGCTTAACATCTCATCAGAAATACTGCATCTCTTACTGCACCGAGCACAAATAACATTTCAGTCACACACTTTCTTTCATCCATATCACTGCCATCTCAATGTCAGCATTGAACAATATGACTTGTCAATAAAGTAATCAGTTAAAAAAGGTCAACCCCTCACTCTCACCATTCTTAAACAGCCAGCAGTGCAATGGATTTATAGATACAGTACATGGAGGTTTCGATAATAACAGCCAATTCACCACATACCACATCACAGATGGAGTGTAGAACACAATATAGGAATAGGATTGATGGATACAGAGGACAAGAAATGTCAGGTGCGTGTTCCTAAAAGCTGCAGAAAGTAAGAACAGCTTGCTGTCATCTTTATATACAATCCTTTAGCTTTGGGCATAGTTGAATTTGACAGGTGGATGTCAGCACAGCCAGTTGTTGTTTCGATTCAGCTTGAAGATTTTGCACGCAGTCTTTTTAAGCTTCTGGTTTTCAGTGTTATTTTCAGACTGCTAGGTCAGTCCTGCTAATTAGAGGAAGATCCACAGTATCCCCGTGCAGTAGCACGGTGAATGACAAAAACAGTCGGACAGCAGGAGAACGAGAGGAGGACCGAGGGGTAGCATAAATGAACCCTTTCATGGGCCATCATTCTGCTCCTCTGGTGAATGTGGTTGATTCACATTAAATAAACATCTACTACCCTTTCTGCAGTACATTCGGAATCACTTCCAGCCACCAGTGATGTCTTGACACTGATGTCACTGGAAGACCATCGGCAAAGCCAGTCAGGGCAGAGTCATGTTCTGGGTGTAATCGAGGAACCCCCTCCTGACCGCCTAAGATTGAAGAGGAACTGCTTCTGCCTGGAGGAATGCAGTGTTTATGAAGCATCTAAAAATTGTCTGTGCTCTCCACAGTCAAAGATGTGTCTGTCAGAGAACAGGTGTGAGTTCTCTAAAGAGTCCTTTTGTTTATCCCGCAAGCAACTCAGCTGACGGGTAACTCAACGCTATCAGACAACTGCTCGTGAGCTAACGCTAGGTGTGTGTTCCTCGGCAAGGGAGATAATAATAGAAATACCTGTATAGGAAATTTGAATGTTGCATCAATGTGCTTTGATATTACTGCTGAAACTGTACAGCCAAACTCATTGTTTTGAATGCATAAAGGAATAAATGAATAAAAATGAAAGATGAAGAAAGCTGAATTTTTGGACTTTGTGAAATGAAGGAATTGCACAAAATGGAAAGAGGCCACCATCAGTACGGAGGTTTTGTATTAGTAGCACCTTGTCTTTTGAATTTCAGTGAACCCTCGGTAGAAACTCTGTTTTTAAAGAATTGCTCAAAACAACAGGTGAAAATATTCAAACCCATCAGTTGTCTCAAACTGATTTACAGTTTTGCTTTTTCCTGCAGCTGTTCCATGATAAGATAAAAGAGGAACCTTGTGTAACTCAACACCACAAGCCATTCAAACCTTTTTTTCAACTGTCCAAACATTGTGGGTTGTGTTACAAGTCAGCAAAAGAAAATAATCACATTGCCTGAAAAAGAAAAAACATTCCTCATTCAGCACGCAGTCAGACCAACACAAGCTTCCAATAATGCTTTAGCATTTAAGCAAACATAGTGTGTGACATGATTATATACACAACTACAAATTTATGCTTTCTTGACTGAAGCATTTATGTCTTCCTTCCGTCATGACACGGCATATAAACTTTTCAAAATATGTTTAAATAAGTTCAAAGTTTTTGAACAGCTTCCGTGTGTCTGATCTCAGAAGAGATGCAGTGTCAACCCTATTGTTTATGTAACTGAATATTTACACAGCCCCAGGACAGGACCTTGACAAGGTCTTTCAGGAGCAGTGTTTATTAACTAATCTGTAAACCAGTGGAAAGATGTAGTTGGATAGACTTTCAGCCAAGGCTTCAGTCTGAGACCCAACCAGGCCGTGTAGCTCATTGTATCACATGCCTCTTGCAGCCTTGTTTGAATCATGTAGCCCTATGTGTTTCCAATTTCCCAATATGATTTGGTGAACTATGAAGATTAACTATGTGTCTCAGAGAGCCCTACACTATGTTTATTGTGCAGCCACTTATCTCTCTCTATTGAGGTATGTCCATAAATACCTCAGAACCTGCTACATCAAATTGTGTAACATTTCTTTAGTCAGTCAAATGAAATACCACAACAGTATGTAAGTCTGAACTGTGATTCCTTCCACACAGTCTATCATTAACATTCTTTAGAGTAGTACATCGCTTGTTTGATTAGCAGTCCCCAAGTTAGGTAAAGAGAAAGACTGTCTGAGACATACTACCTCCAATAGAATATAGATGATGTGGAACATGCGTGTGGCTGCATGTTTTTATCCATTTGACAACAGTCAAAATCATAGCCAGACATTGGGACAATAGCAAACATTTTAATCCCACTTTTACCTGCTCAAAACATTTTAATTCCCACTTTTTCTCAGTTGCCCAACTCAAAAAAACAAAGCAATTCAAAATTGTGAAGCACTGGGGTGAAATAGTCACTCAGGTTTAATTTTCTGCCCAATAAGGGCTCCTGATTCCTTCCTACTATGAAGCTTTCCGGACCCACAGGCTGGGGCTTACTGGGGAAATGTAGCGTGTCCATATTTCGACGTGCAGTTGAATGTTTTCACAAGCCCCAGTGGAGCTTTAAGAGGTAAGGAGGCCGAGGTGTGGAACCACATGTTTCTGGGGGATTTGCGCCTGAATTTGACGGAGATTCAGCAAGCACATGCACTTGAGTGGAGAGCAGAGCTGCGGTCCTCCCATGGGTCAGTGTCGCGTTTGTCCGAGAAAGAGAAAGACATTGTTCGGAAGTCAAAATTGGGTGCGGGTGCTCTAATGGGTCACACTGTTCGTTTGTAATTTGGCTGACCTAGCCCTAGTGCTGAGACAGTGATTTAGCATGTTGCTCTTGCTCGAGCTCATTGTTTCGACAGATGCCACCAATTCTCCGGTCTGAAACGACTCCCTCCCCCACCTCGACCTATGAAAAGGACTGGGAGGAACTCTGCGGTCATCAATCTGTCCCAGTGGAATGCGCTGACACCAGTGGGTGGGGGTCCACTGTTGTCTGCTCTTGTAATGTCTGTGGTAGAACATGGCACTGATAAAGACACATCTGTTGTTATCTGGTCCTACCCAGCCTATGGAAGGCAGGTTGCATGGTGTTCACTCCTACCAGCCTAACAAGTTTCAATCAACAGCATTGTTTCTAAGAGCTCTCTTTAAAAAAAAAAAGTGTGGAGGGGGTGTGTCAGACACTATCTGTTGTTGAAAGTGTAAGCAGTGTCAGCAGTTTTCCTTCTAGAGTTGGCTGTTAATTCTAACTTTTCCTTGACAGGTCAGTTTGTGGGTTTTTTGACTGCCGATGGTATATCTGTTTCACAGATGTGTGTTTTATAACTTAAGTGGGTTTTCCGTCACTTTCTAAGGCCCTCAGTATAACACAGCAGGTAGAAAAGTGCGTTTTCAGTTTAAAATGGCAGGTGTGACACGCCTTCCAGAAAATCTGTCCTGGTTTTGAGTTGATGACATATGTGTTATTATAACTACGTACAGAGCCTGGAGGGCAGACTTAGCTTAACCTAAAGCTGTGAAGATTAGTCAGTTGTGGCAGCTCTGGTTAAATTAGCACAGAATCGGCGAGTGGCTGCCGTCCAGGCTGAAGAGCCAAACAGCCGCAGGCTGTAGCATTGTAAAGAAAGTGAAAGTGTAATTATGAAGCGGTTATTTTCTTTGCAGATGATCTTTCCCAGATGCCTTTCTCTAGACACGGGCCGTGGCTAGTGAGGCCTGCTTTGACCAATGTTACCACACAATCTGGTCACTTTAAGAAAGAACGCAAACATTTGAAAAATGTGGCAAAAGTAGAAAAAGTTTAAGTGTGGCAAAGCCACATCTTAGTCTGATTCAGACTTTGGCTTGCATAGCTCAACATTCCAGAGTCAAGCGCTGTAATGGTTTAACTTCAATGAGACGCTACATTTTTTCTTTCTTCCACATCCTATTTAAGCGACCAAGTGGAACCTTTAGCACTTCAGCAACTGGCTTATTGTTCTCCATCCAAATGCATACTAAGAACACGGTGGGAATTTGGGAAGAAAACATATGAAATACAGATAATGTTTCTTTCTGGAACGAAATGCTGGAATGCATCAACACTTGTCAAGAGCATTTCTGTAGGGAGGATGAGATCTCTGGGTTCAGAGAGGGTAAAAATGGGGAGGTGGAGAAATTATGACTTTTCTGATTGTAAATGGTCATCTTGCGATGTGGACCAACCATGCATAACCCTAGGAATTAAAGCAGTCATCATGGCAATCTTTCAGGCGTTTTCTTTTCATTAATAATTTCTTTAGCCACTGTCGTATATATGGCAGTGATATAATGCTAGAATAGGGAAATAGGGATGTATTTATGTACTAGGCAAGCAAGATTCCTGACCAAATAAGTACTTCAATTCTGCATGATCCAAACTTCTGGCTGGCCCTCAGGGAAACAATATCAAAGTCTGCGGTAGGTAGCTGGAAACAAACACACACACACACACACACACACACACACCTAAAGTACATTACAAAAGCAAAATGAGGCAGGCAGATGAACAATATCTGATTGCTTACATGAACACGCATGCAACATACATTTGTGGCTTGTAATTCCAATTTCTATGTGAAATGCTCCAAAACAGAGCAGTAGAAAGATCTCCCAGATCTCAGCTTGAACGTTGCAAGTTTCGTGAAATGAGCCCCAGGCCTGGCAGAGCATCACCAGGGAAGATACCCAGTGTCTGGTGATGTCTATGTGTTGCAGACTTTGAATGCAAAGCAGTCATCGAATGCAAAGAATTTGCAACCAAGTACTAAATATGAAGGCTTTATTTAAGATTAGGTCTAATTACTTTTGCTCCCCAAAAATAGAGGACTATGTATAAAGGGTGTTGTATTTCCATAGTATTTTCAGTAGAGGAGGTCTTCCTATGATCTAATGCACAATACTTCCCCTGTCTTTTCTGCTGTTTTGACTTAGTGGGTCAATTTTCCAGGAGACCTGAGACAAGCACATCCAACAGCAGTGGTTAGAGAATCAAGCACTCCCACTGGAGCTATCTGTCCAACCAGTGGCCCAGAAGGAAAGCCTGATTCCGTGGTCTTACTTCTCCACCATCTCTTGCGAGACGGTTGATTGTCAAGGGAAACAAATTGCATGTGGAACATCTCATAATTATTCATGAGCTCAGCTAGCTTTTTGTGGCTGTCCTCTAACTCATATGTTAAATATTCTACCAAACTAAAGCCTCTGTTGAAAATACAAAAGCAGAAAAAGATTTTTTTCTAAAATGTTTTACATCATGGTGTCCAATTTAATATTTGATCAGGAGTAACATAAAATAATTAGTGGGTTTTGAATAAATAAGATATTGGTTCTCCTGGTTGTTTTATTTTGTTAGCAGTGTGCTAGCTCTCTGCACATGCCAGCCTCTTTTCTTGACCATGTCATGTTTTATTAGATGAGATACAGTACAGTGCTTTGTTTCAGAAAAAAAAGATCCCATTTCCAGCACAAAGCCTGTGAACCCATGAAGGGTACTAGACCAGCTAAAAGCAATGAGAGAACAGCGAGAATATCCGACAGGAAAACACTGTGCTCTCAGGGCCAGGGGGTGTACTTTAATTCCACTTTTCCCCCACTGTACATCCCTGTTATTTATAACAAGCATGCGGAATGGCTAGAGAGGAGACGAGGACGAAGACTCAGCCCGCTTCTTGCTAATTATAGGTGTCGGCATCTGCAAGAAATGATAAGAAGAAGATATTATGGCGTGAAAGCCTGGACGTCGAAGACAGACAGGAGTGACTAATCACTAGCTCACTAACTGGTTTGCCTGATTAATCCTGCAGCCACGAATGCAGACGTTGAAATGATAAACCCTTGTGGCTTCTGGATCTGAATCACAGAGGAAGATACATTTTATACATACCCAGATGGTGCCCAGCACTGTCCAGATGTAACTGTTAACGGCTCAAAGCTTCTCTTGGCTGCAGTTTCCACTAATCACCACGGAAGAGTCAACACACTAGCAGCAATCAGGGGACAAGGAGTCTGTTTCTCCAAATGAACAATTGTATTAGCACACCGGCCTGACCCAATGTGAGGTTGTACATAAAGCTCACCACTATATACAAAGTCTAGATAATGTAATGTTTCCATTCAACAGACACAACTGACGCACCTCGTTCTGAGCAGAAGGAAAGGAACAGTGACTCCGTGTAGGAAGGTGACCGTGTAAAAAAGCATGACTGATGCGTTCAAACCCGTTTTCACAGTTATATGTAATGGATCTGGGCTCCAAATTCTTCTGCCAGCAACACAGATTTTTTTTCCTGGGTGCACAAAAGGTCATTTTGGTTTGGAATTTGTTCACTGTGACCGTGACTTCCGAGTCGTTAGCAGGAGGAAGCTGAGCTGGCAGTAAAGAGTGGCGGCCTTGCAGGGTGATCTGTGAGACCCGTATTTATCCAAGGGAGCCCTCCAATGCCTAAACACACGTCGCTCCCATTTAACGTGTATAGTGGTCCAGATGCAAGCACTCAGCTATGATTGATGAGGAAACAAAGCTGTTTCCCCGTCAATTCGGGCCAAACTGATGATTCCGGATTCAAATGTCATCCACACAATCTAAGACTGACACCACCTTTGTAGCCTCTGCGTGTTAGCAGCTGGAATACATTGTGTTTTTATTCCAACAGCCATTGTCAGAACATTCTTTTTCACAACCGTTCCTGACTAGTTGTGTCGAATCTCATTACAGTAAGCCAAGAATTAAAAAAAAAATATTCTCCATTTTAAAATAAAATAAATGGAGAATCTGCCTATTTTCCCATGGGGAAAAGTAGTGCAGATGTGTCAGACAGTCCTTACACAAGCCAGCATCTTGCTTAAGTGCATTCTGATCTGATTTGAGTAGCATCCAGCCAGCTGGCACCCAAAGCGCAAGTAGGCTTCGTAGCATTGCAATTACAGCAACTAGCATATCCAATTCTCTGCATTCATTAGCACTAATCATTCTGGGGGAGAAGAAATTACTTTGGGGCAAAATCTTGGCTGCTGCTCTACTTGTACACAGAGAAATGCACTTCTCCAAGCTTGCTTCTTTCTCTTCCAAGTTCTTTGCTTTAATGAAGGCCTATTTTGAAGGTCCACACAATTAAAGATATTGATTACTGCAATGCAATACTCGGTGGGCTTGGTCCAGTGCCTGCAGGTCCAGAACTGTGCAGCCAGAGTTATCAGCAGAACCAGCACATGACTCCTGTCCTGGCTGTACTCCACTGGCTTCCAGTCAGCTTCAGGTTTAACTTCAAGATACTGTTGTTGGTTTTTTAAAAACATTGCATTGTGATGGCCCCTCCTACCTCTCTGAACTTTTGTTTCCCCTGGAATCCCCCTCACTCACTGCGGTCCAACAGCTGTAGCCTTTTAGCAGTGACCAGAACATGGCTCCGTACTGTGGGTGATTTTGATTTTTGCTTCATTACACCATGCACTGTTGGAACAGTCTGCCCAATAACCTACGTTTCATCAGTCTCGGCTTTCAAAACCGGGCTTAAAACCCATTTCTATCAGTGTGCCTATCTTAGATGATGCCTGATACAGATTACTGTAATGCTCTGTTTTGTACTTTGTTTTATCGTCAGCTTTAGTAAAGCACTTTGAGGTCATCGCTGTATGATGAAAAGTGCTAGGTAAATAAGTAAAATATATCATTATTATATTTCATGGATCCTGCTATGTGTTGTTGGCTGCTTTTATCATCACCTTCTTCTATAGAATCATGATCCAATATGTGTACATTTCTGTGGTTGTGTTTCAGCGAAAGGGAAGATTGAAATGCTTGACACTTCCAGCCCACTAACCTTGGTAACAGCCGTGACCTCGTCACAGCACAGTCACCTTGTAGTGTTCTGTATTGTTGTTATCACCTCTACATGCCAATAGAGAAGAAGTGTGCTAATAACCATCCTTGACCAGACCCAACACAAAATGTGCTATACTCTTTAGCATTTATTTCAGCAGTCCTTACGCTGAAATTGAAGTCCATCTTAGAGGTCAATTGAGAGGAGAAAATGTGTAATATTTCATTTTATTATTTTTATTCTGGGTTATGATTTTACAGATATTGTCGCCATAATAGGATTTGAAGAGTGCAGCTGTTATTGGACTGGTGTGGATGAAATTATAAAGTTATTTACAATTTCATTCACCCAGGACTACTTCACCAGATGCTATCCAGACCAAACAATAATAAAAACATTACAAAACTGAGTCTATCCCAGCCTATAATCCAGTAATCATGATTAAAGCAAGGTGCTTGTTTGAGCCATGTTGTACATAATTGTCATATACAGTATTTACAATTATCATGTTCCTTCAGTTGTACTTGAAAATGCAACATGAGTTTCGGTCTGTACAGTAAATGTGAAACAATATTACAAATATTAAAGGAAAACCTAAATACTTACCCATTTGCAATTTGACTTTAAGTCAGCTGCAAACCAGACTCAGATGCTAATCAAATCCCCCAGAGTTAGAGGATTGTGAACTTAAAACAAGCACTGGGTTATGAGACAGAGCTAAATGATTGAAATTAGGGCAAATTAGCTCTACGAGAAAAGGGAAGGAAGGAACAATGATTAAATAGGATATATGTTCATATGAATGAGCAATTTATACAAAGACCAAGGGAGCCAAGAGAACTGATTTTATCCTTTTTTAAAATGTTAAATCTACAGGGACAGTTCTTTAAAGTTTATTCACTTGCTGTGCATTATGAAAGGATGTGTATGTAATGCACATTCAGTGTGCCTTTTTTAATAAAATAGCTTTGTCATTCATGCAAGGAAAATGACTGAATGAATGAATGAATGAAAAAGTTAAATTAGTCTACCGCATGCATGAGTTTTGCACTGATATCCCCACTGTTTTTTTCTCACATCTCACATATCGACGTACAGTATTTCAGAAATCCTAATGTATTGTGTCATTGATTTGGAAAAAAAGTGTATATGTGTGCATGGAGTATGTCACTGGGGTGCTAGGCTGGAGATTTCTGTCCATTTAATGGAATTACAAGCCTCTGCTAACTGAGCCCATTATTTGGGGCCACACAACTTGTCTGTCAAACGCTTGGTCAAACACTGCTTTCACGTCAGGGATGGGGCACGGGGGTGGGGGTAGGGGGCGGGGACAGGGGGTGGGGACAGAGGGGAACGTGTTGAATGTGCGAGCTTCAGGCCCCATCTCCCTGAGTCCCAGTGAAAGACAGGTTGAGAAGGAGGGGATTAGGGAGGAACAAAAGTGTGGGCCTTAATCCAGTTTAATTAAGGCTGCGTTTGCTTTTGGCGAGTGATTGACGGGACCCGCGCAAGCACCGCAGTTCCTGCAGATCCCACCGGCTCTCGGCGTGAATGCTAACGAAACCCGCGCTTTAGGGCCGGGCTACGGCCCCTGCAGGAGCACAATGACACCCGGGCGGGCGAGAATACCGCATCTTCACTTCTGGAGATGGCCGCCGCGGTCAGCCGGAGGATAAGAGCCCTGTGAGCCGGAGGACTTCAAAGAAGCCACTGAAAGCATTCTTCAAGGGGGAAGAGGAAGTTGGGAGTGCTCTGATGTGGCTCCACACTTTTGTTTGTTGTTCTCTCTCCTTGTTTCCACTGTATTTTTTCGTTTTTTTTCCTGCTTCTTCTTGTTCTTCTGGGTCCTGAGATGGCTCCGGGCAGCTCTTCAGATGGGCTGTAATTTAAGTGGCGAATCCTCGCAATGGGACCGGCCAGAACACCCCCCCCCTCCTTTGACTGTTCCAGATTCATTCTCTCTCTCGCTCTCTCTTTCTCTCACTTGATCTCTCTCACTCGTTCTGACTCTCTCCCTTTCTCTCTCTCTCACTCTACCTCTCTGCTCAGTCTAGATTAGCATTTGTAGGAGCACATTGAGAGGACAGCAGGAAGCTGTGATGGAAGTGGGAGGGGTTATTCCTGCTCTCTTACTGACTGCTGCTCTCTTATCTGAGTGCAGGGCAGCAGCAGAGGTCTGACCAGCAAATGACCAGTTTAGCCATCTGAAGTACAATGCTAAATGGGACTAATAGCAGGATCTAAAATTATATGAATGCATGCACCACAAAACAAACAAACAAATATGCATACTAAATTTGGCTGAAAAGACTGATATTGCTGTGTTTACTCTTTCTGGCAGAGTCACAATAAATACATTTAAACGTATGTGCCAATCATATGCTTTGCTCATTGGGTTAAAAGATTTAATGATAATGATTGGACTCTAGCTAAGCTTTCTGTTCCTATTATAACAAGAAGTGGACTGGACATTGGAGTTTGAAGGTATTATTTACAAGCACAGCCATTTATGGTATAACTTAGCCACACCTTAATTACCTGAATAAAAAAAGACCATGTATTATGGCCCTGATGAACCCATGAGCCAAAATGTTTGTATTTATTTATTTATTTTTGCTTTTATGCTGTTAAAATAAATCCAAAAATAATCTTTGCATGAGGAACTATCTATGAGACTAGCCAACAGGAAAGCTCCAGACATGTATTGGCCCTGGTTTACTGCCTCACAGATAGTGAAGATGCTGGCAATCTGAAGGTGGAAGCTGTGACTTTAGACTGGATCTCCCATGTCCTGTAGTCACCCATTTCCTGCAAATAGGGAAGCATTACTGGTGATTCCCGCACAGTGAGCGGGGGAACTACAACAGGCAGTCCTGGCTGTCCCAGACCAGTGTTTTGTCTGGCGCAGACTTGGATTTCTAATCGCGTCTACCATCTGCAATGACTGATGCTGCCTTTTCCGTTATTTATTTTCTCACAAGTTGATAATCGCATGGCTCTGCCTTCTGAGACCCAAGGCATTTTTGTGTGTCTGTGCGTATGTGTGTAATTCACGGCTAAGTGTTTAGCTATACCAACAAGGAACAGTCTTTCAAACCTTTTCCTCCCAACCATTTCTCTTGAGTGAAGGAAAAGGATATTGTATATCACACCCTTTGTGCGCTTTTCATAAATAATCTGCTATTACTGCAATTCCAGTAATATTGTGTCACCCAAAGCTTTGGAAGTTCAAAGCTATGTCTTAAATGGAATTGTAAGCTGGACATACATATCCAAGACCCTAGTATTCCCAGATGCAAAGAGAAATGCAAAATGTCTAAACATATCATTATCAAATTATCTGTCTGTTTTCAGAGTAAATATTTATACTTTTCCCTGGCTGTGCATACCATTCAGTGAAAATTGGCATTAGGTAAGTAACTTTTGACGCATTATCACAAAATGAGTAAGAGTTTTGGCAAATTTAAAAAAGTTTTGGGGATGAGGTGAAGCCAAGAGACCATGTGCTTCTTTCTGACTCAACCAATCTGGAGAGCCACTTTCAGTTTTACCAAGCATGTAAGGCGGAAGAGATGGAGTATCAAGTCATATCAAGTCACATTACTCAAGGAGACGGAACAAATCCATTGGGTATAAAAAAAAAGAACGGGACCAACGTGAAGAAATCCGACAGCAGGCATATTCCTTACTCCAAAGACTTCTCCCTCTCCTAGTTAACTGAACCCTGGGGGACTGCACCACAGTTCAGCATACACACCCCACCTGTAAAAGCCATTTCAAAATACTGGATTAAAGACAGAGCTTTCACATGTAATTACAGCCACAGTTACACTACTGAATCAGCTACATCATTATTTTGTGAAAAAGTAATGAAGGTCCTTCCTTGACAGAATGTGATTAAGAGCGTTGCAATGTCACTTTTTTGGCAAATTCCCCACCCAGCACTCACAGCTCCAAGATATAGCACTGTAACCCATGCCCCTTACAAATATGTGTGCCAATGTCCACCCCCTTTGGCTGTATCTTACATCTGAATGCAGTCTTCAAAGGGTTTTAATTGGCCTCGAATATGATTTTGGAGAGATTTATCCTCCCCTGAATCCTTGCATGGCCTGAAAATAATTTGGCTTGAGTCCAGTAGAGGATAACTGGATAGGTTTGGAGTCCTAATGATTTAATGAAACGTTCCTTTTTAAGTCTCCCATATTGCAAGCCTGTATGTTTTGTGGTGAAACCATAGATTTTGGATGGTATTTTCAGTGCTCATTAAGTGGAATTCTCATTTTAGCATCACTGCAGTATCTCCATGCCTACGTGCATCTGATTTACCGCACACATAAGTTGCTGAAACCAGCCATGCTTGGGAGCCACATATTTTATCTTGGCGGTTAGATCTAAAAAGGTCTGTATTTCAGAGAGAGAGGAAAAAACTCATTGGTAAACCAACATGTTCAGACTTGCCTTGACTATTATTGAGATATTACAGGTTATTAATAAGTTATTATATTATATCTTACAGCTCTACTGTCCCCATAGAGGCAATTTGTTCGCCGCATGTAAAATAAATATATTTAAAGAAAAACATTCAGAAGACAAAACATTAAAAAGTGCATACGAGAATAGCATTTTCACAGGGATACACAGATTGGCAAAACTATGGAAGAGTATAAACTAATAAAAACAGCATTCAAGGAAACAGGTAAGGCCTGTTGTTATTAAAGAGGCACTGAAAGTGTGACACAACGTTATTAAAGGGATAATTTCCAAACACAGATAAATTTCCTCATAACTTTCGTAAATCTACAATTTTAGAAATATTTAAAGGCTAGCAACAAACTCTTTAATGGATGTCCTGTGTCCTGGTAATGTGTTTATTTTTTGGCTGACATCTTATGACTCCACACCTCTCAACATGAAACTATCAGCTTCTCATTTTGGGCCCTAATATATTTCTATATATTGCGATAAGGTTGAAGTCAGTCAGTTCTGCAATGATGAAAGGGCTCAGAGCATCTGAATATTTGAGGGGGGTAAATGGAAACTGAAATCACGGTGAAGCTTATAAAATGGGGAGCAATAACCAAGTATGCATTGTGAATTTTCAGGATGCCAAAAAAAAAAAAAAAACTTTCAAATAACGCCTTTATAAGTTTCATAATGTTGTTTGGGCTTGAATGTAGACACTGTAGCACTTCAGAAATAATGAGCACTGGCAGCTTTCATTATGCTTTCAAATGAAAAAGGATTGAAATTAATATGCCGGCGTGCCTGCTCAGTTGTGGTCTGCTGAGCTAAATGCAATACTCAGTCTCGTGAAAGAGACAGCTATTGTTATGTTCATTTGTTTGGCCTCAATTACATATTTAATTTTTACCCACACATTAAAAGAATGAATCTTTCAGGGATTATGCTAATTACAATGTGTTCATTATTGCACTTCTAAATTGAAGTTGAAAGGATTAGTAGTGCACTTATATAGTTATGCTATACATGTTACATGTGTTGATAGTGCTATTATAGCCTTGACTGATGTGACTGACCAAACAGTTCCATAGCAATATTACATTCTCAGTTTAGCAAAAATATAGTATATCCATTGATATTATCAGTATTAAGTGCATTAATTTCCAAGCTTTAAATAATAACATTGGCACTGTTAGGGATTGTATGAATTATATATCCTTTTTTCCAGGGTTTATTCCATTCAGAGATATATCAGAAATGCCACTGAAACATGTTGTCACTCAAGAAAAAACCCAAAATCCCCTTCAAAAGAAGAACAGATTAAAGAAAACTGGAAAAGCAATCATCCCTCCAGTTGACAATCCCACTGATTTTTGGTGCTGTCATTTGCTGTTAACGAACAGTGGTCCGTGTCAAGTTCCGTCAATGTGCTCTAAGTGTGTCAGTGTCTCCCTTCTGCTGAATGTGAGTGCCATTTCCTGTGTGCTCGTGCCCACTGAGCCATTTCCTCCACGCATTAACTCAATAGTCAGTTTTCCTCTTTTGACCTCCTGAGGATTATTACAGAAGGAATCCTTTGAAGCTAACGGGTTTTTCCGAGACTTCCGCATGAAAAAATGAAATAACCAACTTGTCTGAATACCGCTCACATGTCACATGCTTTCACACATCAGGGGAGGAACTGCCCCGACTTTATAACCCGCTGATTTCCGTCAACTCATGTTCTGATTGCATTCGCAGTTGCAATAATGACATGAGTACACAAAAAAACAGACAAAATGAAAAATGAAACTGATTGCACTTGTGTTCATGCACAGACAAATGCTTCAAACTGGTAAACAAAACCATGTTTTTTTTTTGTTTTTTTTGAGAGAGAAAAGTAAAAGCTTGCAGGAGCATTCCTTTGTTATTCAAGTTTGATTTGGCAGCAACAATTGCTCTTTAACTCAAGCATTTCTGTCCTTTCAGCAGCAATTTATGTCCATTATGTTTTATCCACGTAAGCATTAAATTGTGTGCAGAATTCAGAATAAAAAACAGAACAGAAAAGAATATTTGCTGCAACCAGCCTGTAAACATAGCATATATCCAGAAAGAAACATGGGAAACATGAAGGAAGGATATATTTTGTAAATGTAAATCACAGCTAACTACACATCACAAACTGCCATACTGCACAGAAATCTGATGGCATGAGCAAACAGCTAGTAATGAGGAAAAGATTAAAGAATGAAGAAGCCAAATTATATTAATTCAATCAATCTGAAAATGTAATTGAATTGTTTACAGCACCTTTCATATCATTATTGACATAATAATTGATTGGAATTGATTTACAATTAAAGTCATGTCATGACATGTGTGTCTGGGCTGTCATCAACATCACTTATGAATGATGACGTCAAAAATGATACTGGAGTGATCAAGGATGTCTGAATTTGTATGACCTTCTCTTGTCCTCCTTCTCTTTCATGTTTCCATGTCACATGTTCAGAAGATATCAAGGAAATGAAGGAAAGTAAGAAAACAAAGTTTCTTCCTGATTACCTAAACATCTTATTTGAAGCTGTGATATAGTTTTTGGCTGTAGGAGGCTACAAAGATTCCCTACTAAAAAAGGACTAAATTTTTGTTTATTATCTCATTCATTACATTGACTATAAAAGGAAACATTCATAATGATATTGTATTATTACATTCTATGCATATTTCCAGGTTTTGATTTTGTAAAAACGTGCTTGCAACATGCAGAGTATTGACAGGGGGAAGTGTCTTTTTTATCTGTTTGGCCTGCACAGAGCCAGAGATATACCAGAAAAGGCAGTGGTACTGTATTGCTTTGACGTCATGCTGGTGACAACGCAGCCAGTCCCTGTATCATAGGCTCTCTGGGTGGCTTGCTGGTCCCTCCTGCTCTGGGATTGGCTGGGGTCTGTGACAAGACCGCTGCCCGATGCACACAGCAGTTGTTACCGCGACCGTCAATAGCAGCAAACTTGCTGTGATCCAGCAAAAACACAATTTACCAAGTTCCCCATTGTGAAAGGCAGGATGAAAGGGATGTTGGGTTTTTACAGATGGGACCAGAGGAACACACAAAATCAGAACAGCATGCGAGAGCTATCATGGGAGTGATAGAATAGAGATACGGAGTTGCTTGGATACATTTTATTTGTTGTCTGTTGACATGCAACAATCAGACAAATCAATTGGCCACATGTTGACATTATTTTATTGCTATAATAATGCATGAAGCTACAACACTTCCTGTGTTCAACATTTTAAATTTGCCTCTCATGGAGATCTGAGGGATTTACTATTGATAAGAAGCCAAATACATGTCACATGTCTGTGTATACAGGTTGCACACACACACACGCACACACACACACACCTACACACACACTAATGTATATATAACACTGCAGTATCCTTAGCAGCTTTACAGTTTAAAAATAAATAATAAATAAACTAGGCTCCCCAAGACTCACACAGGAACTATAGGGTCACTCAGGAACTCATTTAGAAATCTTTCACTTCACACCAATCAGCCAGCAGCCCAGGCCCCATAAAGTCAACCGCCCGAAAGAGACTGGGATCGGATGACTATAAGCACCGCACCGCTCTGTCTGCGACAAGGGTTTTACTGCCTTTCACAGCCCCCCACCACCCTTTGCCAAGCACTAATGGAGCCTGAGAGAAAGAGCGGTGAAGTGACCCTCAGCAGGTTAGCGATAGTTTAGCCCATTTCCACACTAATTGATCACCACACCATTGTGAAAGGTAATTAATCAGTGTGAATCGTTATCATTGCACGATTGTGATTTATTTCTGATCTACATTTGATGTACATCAGCATTGACAGGTGTATTCACTGTTCTCTCCTTACATGTAAATTACCCATTGCGAGTGTATAAAATCAAACTACATAGTCATTTTATTATGAACTACGACTTGATCATTATTAAGGAGTACATGGTTTTATAACATACAGACACAGCTCAACCAACAGCCACAATCAATGTGCGGTTCGCAGCTAAAATAATACAAACCACACATAGCCGCTCATTGTTTGAGGAAAATTATACCTAGAGGTATGGAATTTATTTAAGCAATGCATGCATGAAAGCGACTCCATAAATCGTTCCAAGCAATCAAAATATTCCCAAACAAGGTGCAGACCTTATACCATGGCAGAAAATGAAAATATGACAAGGTACAACATGGTATGGTGTTCAAAATAATACTGTACACCCCCCCCCACACACACACACCCCATTTGGACATCAAAGACACTTCAGATTGAATTTATGGGATTTCAGATTTTTATAGAAGTCTGCCCTGTGAAATATGAATACAGAAATTTTAATTGCAGCAATACTGAATTCAAGCCATCTTCTTGAGACGCCAAAACGAAACTATAAATGATGATGATGTCAATGCAAGTTGTTGTAAAAACTTCTCTCAGTCACTTTATAGCACTCTGTTATGGTCCATCTGCTGTGGAAGGCTCAAGGTCCAGCTTCCAGAATAGTGGAAAAATTCTTCTAGTTGCCACAGGGCCGTGTGTTTGTGCTGTGGTGGGCGTTGTGCCGTTGCCAGTGTAGTCCTCCACAAGCCATAAAGAAGCTCATTACTGCACACTAGCCCAGCACTTTTGACAAAGCATCTGTTACCACAAGGGTCAGCGGTTCTATTTTCACTTCCTGTTGCCCCCTTGTAGAGGGCTGGGCACTTCCCAGCATGCACCAGGATCTCTTTTTTCTGCTGTCCATTTTTCACCCATTCTCCCATTCATGTCTGTGGCTGTTCTTCCAGGCTTTTGTTTTAAGGAATCCTGGCGAGTTGTCACACTTTAAGGCCACCTGCCACGGCACATGCTCGTATTTCCAGAGATGAATATGAGGAGCCATAGTTTGGGGGGGGGGGCACGGTAGGTGAGCTCGCCCCCATGGTGCCTCTTCCTCCTCATCCATCACCATCACCTTGGTAAGGTCCAACTTCCTCTTTCACCCCATATGCTGTGTCAAACTGGTTTCATCTCGGCCTTGTTTTTTCATACCCCGTTGTGCAGGAAATGCGGCAGTCACAGTTCACAAATGGCAGCCTCTTGTTTGTTAAGGGCATTCCATCAGCTGTGCTTGACCGGTGGTTCCTGTCTCTCCATCCATCTCAAGAGTCTGGTCTAACTGGCTTTTTATTTATCGTGATAAAGAGAGGATGCCTTGTAATGAACTCTATCCCTTAGCCTCCCAAATGTATGCAGCCTGCTGAAATGGCCACCATTTTCATGATACACTTCAAAGCCACAGCTGAAGCCTTCAAAGAATGAGTTAGATATTTACTTTGGAATACCCTGCATATCCTATATTGTGAAAAACCTAAATGAACTAAACATAATCCAAATATTGAAAAGGGAAAAATAATAATAACATTTTGGTAAAGCTTGTCAGATTTTCTCCATGTTTAAGAATTGTATGTCCTTATTTTATTTGTATTAGACTGTCAGTAATGCATACAATGTTTTTTTTTCTTCTTCTCCTTTCTTAGCTGCCACAGAGCAAGCACATCTCCAGTTACTATTCAAATTGCATTTATGGACTGGAACACATTCCAGGGTATAATCTTTTCTCAGTCACCACCTTTACTAAACCCAAGGACATGATCACAGCCTAGAGGGCATTCCTGCGTCCGCGGGCTGTGCCAGTATACCTCTGGCATAGGCTTGCATTTCCTAATCTGCTCCTGAATGTGGGCACAGCCTACGACATCCATCCAAGCAGGAATGGTGATTAAAAATGCCTGGTGACTTGATCCTTCTGCATGTGAAATCTGATTAATTTCCAAGTCCGAATCAAAACCTATGCAAACTGTGAACCAAAATGCCATAAGGTACAGGAAAGATACTTCGCAACGTGTACATTTTTCTGCATAGGCGCTCCAAAATGGAGCACCATTCAGAAACAGGAAAAAATGCAAAATTCAGTGGGAGTACATTTTCGTGGTAACCCCGAGCCCTGGAACGGGACGGGCACGTGGGTGAATGTGCTTAATTCTTTCAACAGTGTGGTTTTCCCAAACCGTACGCGAAAAAAAACACACTCACACTCAAACACACACCCACACACACACGCGGTCAACGAGACTTCGCTCCGTGGCTGTTGCTAATTTCATTGCTTAGGGAACAAAGAAACGAAAACAATGTCTTGAATTATTTGACTCGGGGTCATAGGGTAACCCCTCTGGCTGCAGCCATCCTTAAAGTGTGCCTTCAGACGCCGTGCCCAGAGGCTCCCTCTCCCAGTAGCCCCGCCCCCATCTTGCTCTCCATAAAGCCAATTCTCTATCAGCCGTATTAATAAACCAAACAGATGGTAGAGACTCAACCAGGGGAAACATCTGGGACGTATCACAGGCCCTGCTGCACACCTCTCCTTTTGTATTTTACAGAGATCGGCAGACTGTCCCGGCATTATTCTCCCCTAAGCCAAGCAGCCACCACCGCTGGATTTATTGGCTGTTTGGTGTGAGGTGCACAAGCTCAGCTCAGTAATGAATGGGAGGAATGAAGAGTAGGTACTTGACACGAACCGCAGTGCATTACTGAGACTGGCTAATTGCGTCCGCCTGCTGCCACCCAAGATTTCCTCCATCTGGCTCCTGCAGCTCTCTCTCTCTCTCTCTCTCTGTATTTCTCTCTCTCTCTATTGCTCTCTGTCAGTCTCTTTCTCCCTGTCCCTATCTCTTTCCCTCCCTCTCTTACTCTCTCTCACTATCTCTCCCTCTCTCTGTCCCTCCCTCAAATTCAAATTCAAATGTGCTCTATTTGCATGACAAGTAAACTTTTGTTGCAAAAGCATTGAGATACATACATGAAAAACAACAAGCCCCTACACCCAACAAAAGAGGGAAGAAAAACATGAGTAACAACCCCCCATACACACACACACGCGTGCACACACACACGCAAACACATTTAGTTTATAATGTGACAATTTAAGAAACCTGTCACTTTTAACAATGAACACAGATGATATAATGTACCAATATTGTTTAGTCCACGCCTGCTTTTAAATCATGGCAGGCAGAGATGTCCTGAGCTGCTGCCTCTATTGTGGTATCCTCTTCTACATGAAGTATTTTTTCATTTATTTGGTTCTGAAAGGTATTAAAATTGATGAATATGTGCAGAGAATTTGGGGAAATATCGATTACTGATTAAGAGGTACTTCAGGCAGAAAAGTAGAAAGTGGGCCTCTGTCTCCACCTCTGCCAGGTTGCAGCAAATGCACACCCTGTTCTCTTTTGACAGGCAGGTCAGTAAGAACGACCAGTTTCAATGTCAAGGCTGTGGTCACAGAGTCTGTACATTGTAAATGTGTGCCTTTGTTTTGGTTTTTTCAACTCTAGTGAAGAGTAGGAGTTATCTTGGGCTAGAGTACAGTAAATTTCCTATTGTGTAATATTCATTGTTTAATTCTCTCTCTCTCCCTCTTTTACTCTCCCTCTTGCTCCCTTCCTCCCCCTTTCTATTTCTCTCCCTTCCTCGCTTCCCTTCCTCTCTCATGAGTATACTTGATAAGAAGGTGAACTCAGCTGAAATGAAAACACAGCCAAACACAACGCTGCATCCAAGCGTGCGTATACACATTTCAGCTTCAAACTGTTCGTTTAGTGACATTACCTGCCAGTGGGGGGCGCTGATTCAGATTTAGTGATTGTGATAACCATGAAACAATGTTTGCACTACCAAACAGAAAACAACAATAACTGTGGTAAAGAAGCATAAACTTCGACAGATGGATGTCAATGTTTTCAAAGTCACTTTCGTTTATTTAGCGCTGCAAAAAAAGATGGTATGCTCATCCATCAGGAGATGGGATGCAGATGGGATGCAGCCACCCATGTGGTATTTAGGCCAGTTGCAGGCAATCTCCACATTTATTTTGGTCTGCAAATGTCTCAGCTAATTTGTCCAGCAGGGATGTGCACACCGCAGTTTTGTTTTTGACACAAACACCTAATTCTGCATCATTTAGTTTGTACAAAGTAGCCAAAGGATGTTTCTGCAGCAAGTAAACTCCCAAAACTCGCTCTCTCTCACTGCTTCTTTTGCTCTCCCCTTCCCTCTCATAGTCTCTCATGCTCCTTTTTTCTCTCTCTCTGTTTTTTTTCTTGGTCTCTAAGTATACCCCTGTCTCATTTCTCAATACTTACAGTGTGTTGTATTCTCTGGATGTGAAATTTTCTTATTTTCCTCACAGACTAGCAGAGAGAACATCCTTTTGTACTGCTGTGAAAGAAAAACTATTTTGATTTATATATAAAGAAATCATCATGAAAACCTTGATAATGATGAAAATGGTTCTGGCCCAAACATGGTTCGGTAAGTATGTTACTGTGGACCATTTGTTGGGACCCACTTTAAACAGCATGTCTAAAACCAAAGGGTTGAGGCAAGGATACACTGAACTACTTTTGAACTTTTTTTTTTTGATAAACAGTAAGTGTTATGTCTTTATACTCACAAGATTTGACTGGCCTGCTGCATCTTGCTTCTATTGTAAATTCTGCTTCCTTTTTGTTTCACGAAAAAATGAGCAACAAAGTTAGACAGAAGAAGCCAGCTGAAAAGAATTTACTGCATAATCAAGTACTTAAATCAAACAATTAAATGCTGAGCAACAATGAAAAGAAACAGCAGGCCCTGTTGGTCCAAGACCAGGTTTTCAGACTCCAACCTCTCTGAATCTCTCTCTCTCTGAATCTCTATGGAAGGCTTATTTGAAATATTGAACATAAGTACCGAGTGCTGTACCCTCATTTGGCATAAAATTATTTGAAGTTACCATGCACAAAAAAGAAAGATGGTAAGAAGACGGTACTATTGTTTTGGCCTAGCATTTGTTCTCCCTCCGCAACCCTGACCAGGATAAGCGGGTATAGATAATGGATGGATGGATAGGATTTGTTCGTTCACTGAACTGGTTCTGTTGGAAGCTGGAGGTGTCCTGGAATAACGTAATCCCCCCCCTCACCCACCAATGAGTCACAACCTTTCAGAACAGAGGCTGTTGCCAGGGTGTTATCCTCCCAGAGCAACACCTACTCACCCACACCGTTTCAGAACTCGCTGGACACTCACAGAATCTCCCAGTTCAAAAGCCTCTCAAAGCCTGTGTTCAGCACCTCTAAGACCCCTGAATGGCAGTGAAAGTGACTGTGTGAATCATCATGCTTGCATTCTTTTTGTTTGCATCTTTGTTAGATACATATAGCATCCATGATGGTTTAAGTTGTAGTTAAGTTATACTTTATTGACCCTGTGGAGTAATTCCTCTGTATTTGACCCATCCTATCGACAGCAGTGGGCAGCCACAGTTCAGCGCCCAGGGATCAACTCTAGTTCTGAGGCCAGTGCCTTGGTCAAGGGTTGTGGTAGGAGTATTCTTTTGGTTTACATGACAGGGACCTGACTCAATCTAATTTTATTTCATCAGCCAGTGTTTATATTTTATGTCATAAATTATTATCAATTGTATATTAACGTTAAAAGACTGTTTATCTTATGCCATTATTTACTAAACTCAAGAAGCTCAACAGCACCCCCCAACTGCACACACACACACGCAAACCTTGCATTGATGTATATGGAAGATAATGGTGTCTCCTAATGTTTTCCAGAATGACTATATAAAATCAGTGGCAAAGTATCTGAAATCAATAGGGGTTAGAGACTCTTTAAACTGGGCTCTTCTCTGAGGCTCATTGTAGAAAAATCTGCTAATCTTTCTTAATGAAACCCCATAAATCTCAGTCGATCGTTACTTCAGTCTGAGGTGTTGGTGTAAACCCTCAGCTCGGAAAAAGGTTTATTATTTTGTTTCCAGGTGGGCGTCACACATGAAATTTTTAAACAGCCGGCTCGAGTCATGCAGCCGGAGGAAAGAGACGTAAGAAAGAGGGTCTGTTATAAAGTGTGTGGTGATTGGTTATCTGGCCTGAGATTAAATGCGAAGCGGCGGGGGCCTCGGGACGCTACGTGCTCGGTGACGTGGGGTAGAGTGCGCTCCACTGCCCGCTGTCAAGACCTCAGAGGCGACGCCGCGTCCTGTGCGTGCCACGCCAAGCAAAGGTCAGGAATATATTAAAACCTGGTAGGGCGTCGGTTTGAGTGTTGAGACTCAAGGGCACGAACCCATAGGAGCCCGGATTGAGTTTCAGTTGGAGATCCCCGGTTCACCTGGCCGTAACAACCGTCACTCTCTTAGCGCAGCGTGCTATAGGGCACTTTGATTCCCAAAACACACCTCTTCTTTCCCGGTTTTTAACACGAGGAGACTGCCACCCTTGCGCCCTGAGGTTTGTCCTCACGCACCCCAATCAGGGAGTTCCAGGCCCAGCTTGACAAATTCCTCCGCTGCTTAAACGCATGGTATTGCTGATAGGCTAATCAAAGAGGAACAGCTCCTCTCCGGTCTTTCAGAGGGAAGGAAAGATTATCGCTCCTGCGACTGCCAAACTTGTTTACTGAGATATTACGCCACCTGCTGTGCTCCCTGCCTTAGCTTAGGTCCTAATGACAGTTCCTGTCTGGTACCACCTGGTAGCAGCCCGTATTTCACCCAGGGTGACAGTTCCACAATCAATCCGAGAGCATCCCCCACTGAGCCAGGTTTTCAGGGAACATTCCCCAAAACTGCAGCCAATTATTTCTACTGACCCCTGCACCGCCCCCTCCCCTCCCAACCCCCACCCCACCCCCACACACAAACATGAACACACACACACACACACACACACACACACCTTTTTATCACACACGTTTTCTGCCAGCAAGAAACCTGCCGTCCTTATGCTGGGTCTGAGATAGCCCTCCACCTTCCAGACAAGAATTCTAAAATAAGGCATGTGTTCAGACACTGAGTTCCCCTATCTGCCCACATACTCCTACTCAGTGCAGACATTTAACTGCTCTTTTAATCTTTAAACTGTGACTGCTTGTCAAAACCGGTAAGACTCAATATTTGTTCGGGGGCCAGGGATTTACCATGCAGCTCCAAGCCGGAAAATCCCTGGAAGGAAAGTACTGTTACAGACGGAACTCACTTAACTGTTATGTTTCACAGTTAGTATAAGCCAAAATGTATTTTTACCTCTCTTAAATTAACGTGAGAAAGTGAAAACAACAAACATGATAAGAAAGGTCATATGTATTATGATTATAATGGTATTCATAACATTTTACATTCTCAGATGTAACACTTCCCATTGACTCCGAATGATAAATCTTTAATAATAAATATGTATATAGGGCTAGCTACTGTTTTTTTTTTTCAGAACATTTATTTATTCATGTATTTTGGCAGGGGACACCTTGCAGTCCAACTGCAACTCAGTTTAGAGAGAGAGAGATTGACATTTCATTTTGACTGATTTTTTTTTTCTTTTTTGATGCTTGTACCATACCAGCATGCAGGTGATATTGACTGAACAGCCTGATGTGGCTAAATCACATCAGTCAGGCCAGGCCACATTTTGCCCATAATATCAACATCATCAGATAATTTTCTACATGTCCAGTTTCATTTAAGCCAGACAAATGAGATTGATTAACTGCACCCTGGTGTGAAAATATATTCTCTTGAATACGGGAGGGTTTGAATGGTATCCAAAGATTCCTCGAATGAGAATGGTGTTGATTCAACCTGGCTGTGAGGCTGGACAGAGCTGCGGTCAACCCTCCCGTCCCCAGCTTGCGCCTGTCGGGTTTTTGTCCCCTGGCTTAATCCCCTGGATTAATGCGTCACTACCCCCCGAGTGAGGCCATCCCTGAAAAGGGACAACTTTTGAAGAAGCAGTGCCTTTCCAAGAATGTTGCCATATGTGTGCTCTGAATTTGTTTCAACGGTTACCGTTTCCAAAGCCACGACAAGCATCAGCCAACCTGTCTCCCTATAAATGTCACAAAATACTGCATTTATTCAGAAGTTATGCTTGTATTTATCACATCACAAGACATTATTAGATAGTATTGCCAGAAAATCGCCGTAAGTGCACATTATACATAAAAGCATGCACAAACATACTATTTACGATGTTAATGAAATATACAACAGCTTTGCATTTGCTTGAGAAGTCTGCTTAGCGTGATAAGAGAAGGCTAGCGCTGAAGGGTCTGTGGAAGGCTGCCTTTCCCAAACACTGCAAAACACCACATTCTTACCTAAACTAACTATAGAGGTTTAAAGGGAGATAGGAGTTCAGTAATACAGTTTGAGAGGCTGTTAATTCTGCCACAGCTTGTCTGTTCAACTGCCGTATTTATACAAATTTGGTTTGCAGAATTCAGTTTGGCTAATGCCACACCGTACAGCATCCAGTCACACAAGAGCCCCTTTTGTCAACTGAGCAGTAAACAAATTACCCCTCAGAAAATAATGGAGGGCTTGTAACCCATTTATTCCTTATCTCTGCAATACAGTGCGTACCCAGCTAACTAACGTACTGCAATCTCACACAGTTGTTTGTTGGAACAACATTACGGTACTGCCACAATGGCGTTGCAAGGAAGCTGTGTATTGGAAGAAGCTGTGTACTGTTACTCCACAGGCCAAACAAAACAAAAATATTTTTTAAAGCTGTAAATGAAAAGAATATCTTTAAAAAAAGATAAAGAATGTTGCAAATATTTGCTTGACACAACACAATAGACACAGTTTCAGTCAGTGTTCAGCAGTCCACAGTATAGGAAACTATGGTACAGTGTTTATCACACATTTGTGTTTATATCAAGTGTAGCTTTGGAGCAGGCTTCCTCTTTCTCTGAGAAAAAAAGCTGAATCACAATGGCCTTGTTTTGGAATAGCAATTAGAAAAAGAAAAAATAAACGTGATTGAGTTTGCCTGTGAGTTTTGAATAGGATGTAATTTATTATAATTACATTCAAAGCATAACTTCTACACATATGCTAAAACATGTGATAATGCAAAAAGAGCAAAAAATAAAAGTCCCAATCAGGTTTTTTCAGATTTATTTATCAATAGGGAAATCCTGTTGCCTTCCCACCAATCATGAACCCGGAGAGACCTGGTTTGAATATTTCTGTATGTGGTTTCCCACCCTTCGATGTGCAGTAAACATGATTGATGCAGTAATCTGGGGGTTTTACAGAATCTCCATAAACTTGAACATGATGTAATTGGTCAAAATTTGCGATGGCATCCTAAAACCGCGGTTCTTTTCCCAGTGAGAACAACTAATAAAATAAAGAACTTAAAGACTGCTCATTCTCGCATGTTTTCCTTGGCAAAACGTTTGATCCTTCGTGATATCGGTGTTCTTCAACACCACATTAAGTTCCACTCTGATTAGCATAATTAATAATGCGGCTGATGACGGAATATGTTTCATTAACATGAGAATTGTTTACATTGAACTTTGTTTGACAATGGTTGATTTATTTAAGTTCCTTAGTGTAAAAATAAAAGACGGTGTGTTCTCAAAGAGAAATACACATTCTTTCAGTGTGGTAGGTGTCTCATGCAACAATCAGTACTAGGGGGTTACATCATTAAAGTTGCAAGTACAAATGACCCTAAACCTTGACTTCAAACAAAACATGTAATTTCCATTTTTCAGTATGATTCCACAATCTACATATGACAAAATATAAATTGGTAGGCAGTCTGGATCAAATTGCGCAAATGAAGTCTGTGAGAAACATATGTTTTATAGCATTTTCACAATGAACCAAACCATTTTTGGTAATTGTCAGTATAAGATCAACACCCTCAAGTGGTTTCAGATGAAATCCCTAGAAACATTCACTCCTAGTGTTAACTGATAAATCATCCGTGTGATAATTAATCAGGGCTCACCGGTACAGCAGAACTGCTGCACTGAAAACTTTTTTGAGCCAGTTTTCAATGACCTCTCAAGGCCTTCAATTAAATGTGTTTCTCTACTGCACTCTCTTGCGCTAAAAACTCTACTTTACTTTACTATGTTCATAGTAATTCTCATCTAGTTTACTTTTTTCAAGTAAACTTAAAGTATGCATGGTTCGGCCACGCTTTCTGAAATGAATGTTTGCACAATGTTAAGGTGCATTTCTGAGGCTCTGGCTGAGGTAAACCACAAAAATTCTGGCTAGTGTGCAAACATCGCATTGCACTGCATATAATGCTTTATTTCTGATGCTTTATTTTTGAGGGCTTTTTATTAGCCTCCGATGTGCTTTTACTATCCACCAATGTGCTTGAACTAGTCCCTAAAAAGAAATCTGTCAGTTTGCACGGCACACAGCCAGTAATAATAGCATCTTTATCAAGATAATTCCCTTCACGCTCATTTTAATGGTCAAAAAATTGACTGTTCTGAGTATGTATTGCTTTTTTGGCAAGTCAAGGTGAAGCTACATAATTACAATAGTGTGGATTGTGACACAAAAGGGTAAGGAAATATACCATGCATTTTAAATGTCCTATAAATTATACTGAAGAAATATAACTTGAACAAAATGAATACATAAATACTAGAGCTTCATACAAATGCATTCATATTTTTTTGTCCCATAGAACCGGAATGTTCCCAACAATAGTGCTTTTGTTTAATTTAGGTAAAAAAGTAAATGCAATGCGTAGGTCTCAACATTACTGTGAAGTGGCATAATACTGTTAAATAGTACATTTAACAGAACAGTATGTAAGTATTTGGACAGTGATGTTTTGGCTCTGTACTCCACCACATTAGATCTGAAATGAAACAATGAATATTGCACTTTAATGAGGTTAAAGTGCAGACTGTCAGCTTCAATGCAAGGGTATTTACATCTACATTCAGCGATGCAGTCTGCACTTTACATTCATATTCATTGTTTTATTTCAAATCTAATGTGCTGGAGTACAGTGCCAAAACAACAAAGGTTTGGCACTGTCCAAATGTTGTACTGTATGTGGTAACATGCTTGTTAGCAGTGCTGATGGTCTTGGTTAAATGTGCTGTCATAGCCATGGTCATGTTCCATCACCACACCAGCCAAACGTGCACCACCCCCCTGCCCTGCCCACTCCTACACCCACCACCCTTTCCCTGGTCTCCACTATGCTGATAATGCAATACACCTACTCTTCCAGTGTAGCGTATTGGTATCTAAACGTCCACTGAACGACATAATAAGACTCCATTTGAAAGAAGAAGAGAAAACTGAAACTGTATTCTTTCACACGCCTCGTCTATTTATACTCGTTGAAGTTGGCAGCATTGTGTTCAGAGCCGATGATAAACAGCGCTATGCGAAAGACAGGAAGGGTCTGCGTGCGTAGAGGCACAAACAAAGCACGCAGCAATGTAAACTGCTCCTCTTGTGTTCTCTGCTGACAGGACTGTTTTTATCCCAAGCTTGCCAGGCCCCTCCAGCGGCAAGGCAAAGACCTGGCTAATAATAGACGGAGCCCCATCTTTGCGGACAGGTCCAAAATTCACCGCGATTGGTGAGACGAGCAACAGGCGGAGGATCCACAGCTGTCCTCGGGTCATGCGCTTCACATCATTTTAATTCAGGGAAATGAATACATTTCTTAGGTGCGGTCCAGTGTGACAATCTGGGTCATGTGTCTTTTTAAGAGTGACTTTGTTCAGAAAATTCCAATTTTCAGAGCAAGACATCTGTTTTTTTCCCCCATTCTCTCTGAGATAGAAAACAGGAGGACTACTGCGAGGGCTTGATCGGAGCTTGAACTTCACAATGAGTCCGACGACTTTGATTTTGAACTGTCATGGCTTGTCTCTAAATTTATATCTTTTGTTTTTTGACAAAGCATTGTTGGTGGGGTTCCAATGGGACGAACAGCCCTGCGGTCACACCGTGAAGCCGTGGAAAGCAGGCCACTTATTTCGACCCATCCAAAACCACTGCATTCCATCCTTGGTCTCTGAGCCGGATTCCTTTGCAGTTTTGCATCCACACACAATATATTTTTAATCGGCCCTCTTCCCCACAATGTGATCATATCCTCACAGCAATCTCTGCCAGATGCACCACCAGCAAGAGCAGTCTTCATGAGAATACTCCCTTTGGCTCCTATATTTCTGGGAAAATGAGTGTAAAATAATAGATCTCTGTGGAAGTCAATGTCTATTGACCACATTGCTAATAAACTTGTAGTATCAGCTGCATTGCCTCCCAGAAGAGAGAGCCTGACAAGGGCGAGGCTTGAGCTTATGAATGGACTGTGAGTGACCTGCTTTTCCATGGGATATTCCAGAAGGATTTATTGTTTTTTCTCTCTTCTCTGACTCTGGGATTAAGTCTGTGTTGATTTGCCACTCAGATTGCATAAAAAATCACTTCTGGGAAACCAAGCGAGCACCTAAAAGACCTAGCGATGGGGGCGTAGTGAAATGAGAAGAAATATCAGCGCCAACGACTCTATTTCTATGTTATCATTCACAATATATCCCACCTGTGAGCTTTGCCGTGTGCCTGGAGCTCTCTGTGAATTATTCAAAAATCTGCAAATATACACACATAAGGAGTGATCTCATCAAAAGCCTTCCAACTCTTTTACCTTTATTCCACCTTTGTATCCCCTTTGACCTTTGACCTAAAAAGAAAAGGCCACATAGCTTGCTTGTGATCCTAGAGGCAGTGAGTAGTAGATTTGTTCATCAGGTCAGAGTTGAAATTCTGCGCATATCCATGTACTAAGACATTGCAAAGTAGATAATTGCTAGAACACAAGGTTCATCCATACATGACAGAAAGGCTGAACCCTGATAAGAGTCATTAGTGCCAGTGTTTGCCTACATTTTCAACTACAAAGCATTTCCTGCATACAGTACGAAGAAGATAAACCAAAGTAATGCATTTCCATGAAAGTCATGCATTCTCTTTGAGTTACTCACAAAATAATATTGATGAATACTAAAAGGTAATGTGCTCTATGATGTGATATGTTTGACTGTTGCCAATGTCATTTTCCATTGAGGTTATGAAAACAATAGTTTATTGATAAGGTGCCATGTGTACATTGATAATGGGATATTTTCTCTGTGTGTAATATTAATCTTAGACAGGGACAGAAAGCCTTGAAGGTAATTAGGAATGAATGAGAAAATATAATAAAACTCCCTCATCCAGCAAAAGTATTTTACAAGTACAAACTGCACATTTCCAGGATTCAGTGAGTCACAAAACACAGAAAGCTGTCCATTTCCTTAATCAAAGTCACAAGGGGTTGCAAAATGAGGACACATTAGGTTGGACATCTTTCCAGCTCACTCTACACAATGTGATTTATGTCCCACCTACAGTATCAGGGACCACAGAGTTGTTTACCAGCTTTCAGTAAATTCCCCAAATGTGTGTCTTTACAAACTTTCTATAAGCTCAGTTTTATCTTCAGTGAGGTTTCACCCCGTATTTTTCCACAAGTTATTTTTTAAAAGGTTCTGGTTTTATTCAGTGGCTTCCTTTAACGCAGGTTGTAAGTTTCTGAAAAGTTTGGCGAAACAGAAGCTCTGTGTTTCTCCGAGGCTCAGTCCGCACACGCCGAGCCCGTCCCTGGGGAACCTGTGCTATTTTCAGAAAAGCAAATCAGGCCTCGTTTTAGTCCTCTGCCTTTTCTGACAGTTTTCCTTCATCCCTCTTCAATTATACACCTGGAGGCCTCAGCACAATGACAGAAGCAGGAGAGTGCCAGGGCTTCAAATATTCACTGGCGCTTTCCCTCTCTTTCTCGCTCGCTCGCTCTCTGAATTTTCAAAAAAGGCCTGAGTTTCAATGGCTGATGTGCTCCTATTCCCCCTAGTCTTTAAATATTCACAAAATGAACGCAGGTAAAAAGCACAGCGGTGCACGTCGTCATGATCTTCTGATTCTTGGTTTTATTTCTTACCAAGGTTTTAAGGCAGAGAAAATGTAATATATATATATATATATATTACTAGGGAACAATGCCTCTGAATGCTAACACAAACCACCTGAGCCACAGATTTTCAAAGAGAGACCAATTCTCTGTAAAAGATGCAAATAATCTATTTCCAGTGCAAGACGCCATTTAAAAAAAATGTTCACCATATATCAGTCTTCCCCATCATGTATAAAGGAAAGAAAAAACATTTTAAAAACATTCTATTTATTTATGTATTTGTGTGTTTACATATGACGCACCATATCAATAAAGAGATTTATTGTTTTTTAATTTATATAGGTCTTGATGTTCTCTTATTTTTACATTACCGAGTGGTTTGGGAGAAGTGCTATTCATGGGTGATTTGATTTTTTAAATGTTTTTTTATTGATTTAATTTTAATTGTTTTGTGTGTGTTGTTTGTCTCATCCAGGTGTGTAAGTGTACTTTACGTCTGTCTGCACTCCATAATCAATCCATTTCTCATTTCAAAATCCACAAGTCACTATCTAATGCCAATCAACTTCTTTGTCCTTTAATTTTTCATTAAAGAGTTCAATCCACGCCATAACCTTTACAATGGAAGCACATCTCATTTTCCAACCAATCATTTTGCAGATAGAAAAAACCAGACACTCTGGGAATGTTGATTGGCCAGTCAGCACACAGGATCACAGTAATCAGTTCTATTAGTCACAGTGACTATAACTACGCTCAGTACAGTAGCGGTTCATAAAAGCAAATATACACAGTTTATTTTTTTCTCATTACCGACATACACAAATCCCATCTTCCATGAATTACTGTGTTGCCTTAGAGATTTATCACATAGTGCTAGCAAGAACGATGTAACAACAGAATTTCCATATCTATCATGCTACCATATAATCGTGAATAACGACTATACATTACCAGTGCTGACAGAGCATTCTTTAATAAACAAATCAATTTTGAGGTGACTCAGAAGGCGTTTTCTGGATATGTGCTAAATAATGTGGCAACCATTCATAATAATTCATCTGTGGTTTTTGAAACAACTAAGAATCAATTTAGTGACTCAAATACAAAATAGGCAGCTGACAATTTATGTTTCCTGCGTAAGTCTAAGGGTAATCTAATTGAGAAATTCTACTGGGACATAGACCTCTTTTGCCCTTCTGACAACAGCACTGAAGAGGCGGAATGCACAGGGGAGAATTCAGCCATCAAACTTTTTAAAGTTACTAATTGCCTAGTTGTAGCAAGATGTGAGAGGACTTAAGTAGTATAACAACCAAAAGATTCCTCAATAAAGTCCTAATTTATTTCTTATTCACTGCTTTTAAATACCTCTTTATTGATATTTAATAGAATGGTCAGCTTGTGGTGGTGGGCCACTTTAGTGCCCTCACACATTAATTAGTGAGAAATGTTCCCTTTCCTCCAGAGAGCCCTGGAGTGAGGTGGAGCCCACACCCCAGCAACAGTGCAAATGTGTCAGGTTCCTCCCAGGTTATCCTCCTGGAAATGAAAACACCGTCGACTGTGACCGCAAATGAGTCTGCATCTGTCTCACCCCAGCCCCCCACCCCCACCCCACAAAAAAATACCCCCTTTCTTCTCCGGTATTTGCTTTCTTCGTGTATCCCCTGCTAATTAGGACAAATTCAATCTATTTTCGATTTCCAGGCAGCTGCCAAAACAAGGCCACGGTATCGTATTTTACTCCTGGGAGAAAATTTGGTGATTTATACTATTTAAATCGCAGACTAAACCAGAGGCAGGGCTCTGTCTCTTTCATTTAAACGCAACAGGGTGACATCAGAGACGTTTTTAGCATTTTTTTTTGTATAAGGCCCCTTAAAAGCCCCTTGAGGGACAGCTTTTGTTTTATTGCATTTTTATGTATTATTAACAAGTGTTATCTCTGCCTACCTCGAAATTGATTTATGTCATTATCATGACTGCCATAACTGAAAAGCGCCAATCCTCTTTCTGTCTTGAAAATCTAGCACATGCCTCACTTTACACCACCATTAAAAATATGCTAAATACGCAATGACAAATGATAAATCCGTTGCTCTTCCACATTCTTTGTTAACAAGAGGCTGAGAGTACAGGGCATGGGCTCAGTCACTATGTGCCGGTTCATCAAAGGCACAGTGATTATTCTCCTGCCCCACACCCCGGGATAAATCTCCCCTTATCAGGGCCCCCGAACAGCAGGATTTCTCTAAATATCTGCTTTATATTAACTTACAGCCTCTAAAGGCAGAACAAAACCCTGTGGAGGGCATAAATAAGGCCTCCGGTGAGGACTAGAGGAGATTTACGCGTGCATGCGGGGGGGGCGGGAGATTAAGGACACTCGGAGGTGAAGCTGCAGCTCGGCACTGGCGGACTCCGTAAGAGCTCCATCCGGTGAAACGTACATCCCCGGGCTCATTGGTATGAGGTTTGGCTGGGGCTGGCTGGAGATGCACCAGGCTCGGCACAGGGGCTGTGAATCTCAAAATTTGCAAAGGCTTCTCTCCCCCATCTGCGACCAGTAGATGACTTCCAGGAGTCCTGCCCTGACCCACACCCCCCCCCCAAAATATATGACTTATATTGCCATATGTTTGGGTAGATATGCTATAATGAATTTACCCCTCCTTAACCCATAAACTGTATCATTAATAGCATGTTTTGTTCTTCAGTAACAAATTACATGAAGAAACAGACCAATAAAGAAAGTTGAAGTTTGAGTTAGGAGCTAAGACATAAATGACCATGGATTATCTGATCAATTGGATGGATTGTATTTATGAATGTCATTAATTACTACATAATATACTTAAAAATTGGGACAAGATGATTTGGAGAAAGGGAGTGTCTTTAATGCTGTCTGTTGTGTTTCACTAGTAAAGGGGAAATATTTTTGATGAATGTCTACATTTAATCAGATTGAAGCTACATTTTGTTCAAATAATGTAATAAAATTACATTTCATTTAAATAAAATATTAATGTTATGTTTTCTCTTTAACCTACCCCATGTGGCTCAAGATTAAAATTTATTCACTGACTCACTTTCTTACTGAGAAATTGTGTCTGGTTTGGAGAGAGGCTGCTGGAGTATAAAGCAAAATAAAAAATAATAATAATTTTAAATCGTAGTGCTGGTAGGGTTCAGTTTATATACTCACCATGAACTGTAATACATAATCAATTTTCATCATTTTGGTGCTAAATGAAATTCATATGTTTGAGTTTCGACCACAGGTAACCCACTCATCTTGCTTACTTGTGTTTTAAATGTAATGAAGAAAAGATAACAAGTCTGGAGGCAGCAGTTTAACACCATGTTTGAAACTGGGATGTTTTAAATGACTGAATATGAGATAATATTGTTTTTTGCCCTCCCTTCTGCAAAAGCTCTTCAGAAAGAAATATAATTTTAACAGTCCATTTAGAAAGAAAACAACTTGTGAATATTTCCCTAATTAGCTAGCCCTTTATAAAAAGCGGTATCACTTTCATCGTTGAGCCCACTAGCTTTTGGGGCGTATCCTGTCCCCACATATGCAAGCTATGAGAACGGTCTTCAGCTCAAGACGCCCACACAGAACTGGAAGCCATTCCAGCCTCTGCTGTAATCTGCACAAATCTTGGGAGGGAACTGAAAAGTTGTCCCACCACAAACATTTGGGACGGTTACACGAAACTGACCGGCATCTTCCGTCTCACTCCAAATTCAAATTACATCTGAACAGCTCAATGACTCCTTCCTGTGTCCCTCACATAAATAAAGCAGAACTGCCTCTGTGTAATTTGACCTTTCGCTCATTACCGTTTGTACCATCAGAATGATTGCAACACTGGAATAAGCAAACCCTGTACCAGGCATAGATTGTCTGCAATGTTATAATTTAGTTGCGGTAGCCTTTTAAAATTTTGTTTGTTTATATGCTGTTAAAGCATACTTATCATGGACATGTGCAGTTGTGAATGAATGCTCTTTTGGTGTGTTTTCAATTGTAAAAAAATGACCATCAATATTCTTACATTTCGCTGTGCAATTCACAATACAAACTCCAATAGAAAGGCTATATGAGACTATTTTCTTTGCTGTGGTAAGGTCCATATTATGCAAGAAAATCAATGTTGAGCTGAAATAACAATGAAATTGATGGGAGAACATGTGTTTCATTTTTAAGTATATCTGTTACAAAATAGTAGGCCCCCCAGGTTCAAGGTTTGGAGTTTTAATCTTGCCTGCTACCCAAGCCTCCCATGGGAGGAGGATTAGCGGGAGATTAAAGAGGGGTTACAATTCCCCTTCAGCATTTACTCAGTTCTGCCTCTCTCCTCTGAACTGGGGAGGGGGAGTGTGTGCTGCAGACATAACTTCTGAGCCTCTTAAAGGAGACCCATGGAATCTGCAAAATTTACAGTGGAAAAAAGCACAAGGTTCACAACACATGGGACCAGTTGGTCCTCATCTGCGAAAAAAAAGAAGAAGGAAACTGCATTTTTAAACAAGCCGTTTTGGCTCCTACCATATGATGCCTTTATTATGGGAATGTGATGGCCTCAGTGGGGCCACTCATTTATTTTTGAGGGCCAAGACAAGTGAAGAGAGGCGGTGGCCCCAACAGGAGCAATAAACGAACGCTTTCTAAGCGAGCCGCAGGGAGCATGGCGGGCTCAGCTGGGTGGATCTGTCAACACAGAAACATCACCTCTGCCTCGTCATATTACACATACATAACAGCTTCTGTTCCTTTGGATAACCAATCCATGTGCCTCAACCTTCAATGCATATTCTACACATTTCATTTGGAGATAAGGAAGGTATTTATACCCAGGGTCCAGAGGTCACAACGTATGGATATCTCATAAACACCTAAGATGGTCCCTCACCCCAGGGGTGTATTTTTCTGTACTGATATCTTATTTAAAGAAGAGTGTGGCTGCTTTCGTTCAACATGTGTTGACATATCAATACATCGGTTAAGCATAAGCTCTGCATTAAACACTGGGAAACACATTCCAAAAGTATTCAATGGTGAAAAAGAGGAGAAAAATTCACGCCATGGGATCTGTGAAAGCCAAACATATCAGCGAACGGCGAGTAGGCGGTTAAGAGCTGGCGCAAAGGCCAAACTTTTACAAACAGGTCTTTGTTTGGACACTTCAAGGGTGGGGATACAGCTGTGTGTCTCTGGTATGGCACCTCACCGGTCTGGGGTCCCGCAGACTTGGCTCTTCATTTCCTGTGGTTCCCAGGGAAACGCAGAGGCCTGACAAGGGCCCACTGTCGGAGGAGGACAGTGGGTGGGGTGGGTGAGTGGGTGGGGGGGTGGCATTCTCCTGACAGTGGTCCTCCTCGGGGGGAGGTTCAGCAACTTAATGAAGAGTACTCTGGACTGTTGATGTAACTGAGGGCGAACAAGAGGCCGGTGGGTGTCCTACTGTCTGCTCTGCCCCGGGGTGTCATGGGGATAGAGGCTGAATTTGAGTCCTCTTCTATCTCAATAGCAGCACACATTCTTTTCTCCAGCCCAACTTCAGACCCTCAGATCCCTCTCTAACACTCAATTCCAGGTGAACTCCAGACCCTTGAATCTCTCTCTCCGGCTGAACTCCAGACCCTTAGATCCCTCTCTCGAGCTCAACTTCAGACCCTTAGATCCCTGCCTCCGGCTCAACTCCAGAGCCTTAGATCCCTCTCTCCGGCTCAACTCCAGAGCCTTAGATCCCTCTCTCCGGCTCAACTCCAGAAACTTATCTCTCTCTCTGTCTCAGCTCCAGACTCTCAGCTCCCTCTCTACCGCTTTATTCCTGCTCCTCAGCTCCCTCTCTACTGCTCAACTCCAGCCCACTGCACACTTGCAGGAGCCCTCCTGGAGACATTACAGATCACCTTACTATTATACAGCCCCTGGAATGTAATGATTAATATGGGAAATAATCAGAGGATTAGTTTCTTCTCTGCACAACAGTGTCTGGACAGAATCATGTCTGCCATAAGGAAAGTAAGTAATGCACAAACCATGTGATGCATACCCACAGCGGTCATGTTAAGCAGCTACTGTGCTTTTTGTTGTCTTCACCATAGATGCAGTTTATCCCCTTGCAATGGAAAGAACTATTTGTATGAATGAAACATGACAACACATGAGCTAAAGCGATACATCATTATGTCACACATCAACTGTTCTTCAAGCACATTAGGAGGACTACAGTGTAAAGTATCTCCATACTTTTGTATTTGAAATGTGAAAGAGTTTTTACAGTAAAGAATACTTATTTTTCCAGACAGGTCGTTCATACAGTAAGTACAGACATTTTATGTGTGTTGGAGCTTTAGCGTGGCGGCATTTTAGGATCATTATCGTTGACTTGTTTACAGTTGAATGTTTAATAGGAGCTCTGGCTGTGCCATGGCATTAATATGAACTTTAGGCATCCACTCACTCCAACAAATGTCTTTTGAAACACTTTCATTGCCAAAGTGAGAATGGTCATCTCCAAATGAGGGCCTATTAAAGTAAAAGGTAATAAATGATAACCCGCAGAGTGTGAGGGTGATGAGAAAAGTTACTATGGCCAATAAAAGTCATGTAACATAATGGTTTCCATGGACAAACAGGCAGAGTTATAAATCCTCAAAAAATAATTAACGCTGTTGCCCTTTTCAAATGCAACCCCAGAGACTATTTGCTTCATTTTATTCAGTTTGTAAAAAAAAAAAAGCCAAGAAGAAAGGTGCCTGTTACCATCCTTCAATACACTTTCTCCTTAAGTTGGATGATTTATTTGAGCAAGTATTACTTTTTTGTTGCTAATGGGCTTGTCAGATGGAGGAATTAGCTAGCAAAAATGGAAGACTACAATTTATTAATTGTAGTTATAGAGAAGAGCCCTGACCCTCTGCAGTGAGAGAAGCAGAACTTTTCTTGAGAATCCCAGCAACTCAGAGAATTCAAACGGTTGATAATTCAAGCAAATTTAACTACCATTGCCCTTATTAGATTCTACTTGTTTGGACATTTCCCACGGTAATACTTACTGGGGATTCACGCAAAGCAAAAACTGCTATTAACAGCTCATTTATTAATTATCAATGATGTAGACTACCATCACATTTAATTTACTAGTGCATAGATTTATAAATAATCTGACTAATTAGGAGAAGTCAAGAAATCCCCACTACTTTTGAGCCCCTCACTTTTGTTTTTGATGCCAGAAAGTCTATCAGTTTAGAGCTGACAATTAATTCAATGTTCAATTGATTTTTATGCAAAATCATTTTTCTTGTGCCCATTCATGCAAGCCGATAACTTGACAAAATGTCGCCATTACATGTGCATTGCAAGGAAACAAAACTGCATTCAGCTACAGTGGCAGCCCTACATTTTTGGCAATTTTAGCTTTTGCAGGAGAGTTTTCTGTTGTCAATTGGCTGGAAAAACAAACTGCAGGGCTAGATGAAAAAGGTATTTTTTTCTGTTACGAGTACAGTGTTTATTTTTGTCTCTCTTTGCATGCGTCAGTTGCCTTGTCCCTGTCTCCCAGCGACTGACCTCCTCTATCCGGCGGCCCTTCAGTCTGGGGTCCTCTCCTCCTCATTCAACTGTAAGGTTGATCACCTCTCTGGAACCATCCATGTGAAGGACTGTGGCCCTGGCCCCTGGGACACCAGTAAATCACACAAAATTAATCACCAGGCAGAATTTGACACCGTACACCCACTGTGAGGTGTGCTGCTGAGAATATTCTTCCATTGGATTTAAGAAAGAATGATACTTTTGGGTTCTCTCCGTCCCATTATGTGTGAGGCGAAATTGTGTTTCTGAAGTTCTTCAAACATTTTTTACATTTAAAATGGCATGACTGTGGTGGGGGTGGAGACAGCAGTGAGTCTTTTAGATCCAGCTGGGTGATGGCTTAGTTTTAACTTCTGCTTCAGAAATCAGGATGACATTTTCCTTACATGTTTTTTTTGCTCTGTTGTAGTTATGGGAACACTAATGAAGTCGGACAGCACATAAATAAGGTCCATATTGAGTATATCGCCTGCTGTGGGTTTAATGTATCAACTGCTGACATGCAAATCCACTCCGCGTCCCACTCCCATCACTTCCCTCTGCATGACATTTCCTCATTGTGGACACGTCTTCACGGGAGGGAAATCTCCCTGTCAGATCGCAGCAGAAACTTAGGAAAATATAAGAATTGAATTTGCCCCTCCCGCACCCCCTTCTCCCTGCCCCACAGGGTTTGCATACTTCTGAATCCCCAAAAGCTCTTGAGAAGAAAGGATATGTTGGTTTCCAAAAGCAGGATCTATCGGGGGTTTATCACAGGCCTAGTTTTTAAAATTAAACTTTTTGTGCATTTTCAATATCCACAGCAAGCAACAGTATTCAAATGCCGTGGACGCATCTCTAAACTGTCACCATTCATGCTCACCCCTGACTCGTCTGGAAACATAATCATACAACAGTAAGCCTTAATAACAATACAAACCAGAAGGACAGCCTTCACCTCAGTGTAAAACTGAGGTGAAAGGCAGGATAAGATAATAATATGGGATCGAAAGGCACACATTCACTTCACAGAATCCAATTATAGTTCCTCTCAGTCCATGTCTCTATTGCTCACAAAAAAGATGAACAGTTTTTGCCTGGTTCAAAAGCTGCTTGAGTGAATGAGTGTTAGCATGTAATTGCCTTAGCACAATAGCAGAAACAGGGTTTCATCTGGTATGCATTATGACTCAAAAGAGGGATCATTATTTTGGAACTAGACATGACTGTCAAGTGGCATACTTATCAAGGAAATGATTAAACCTTGATTAGGAAAAAAGGTCCAACAGAAAATGTCTGGATATGTTTCATCTAGACGGAGATTTGTGTTACATACTGTAGATCATGGTCCCTACACAAGTGCTAAAAATGAACAAAAAACTCTTAATGCAATCTTTATGTTGTTGAACCATCAGTATGCTTAGTTTTAAAAGGAACCTGGAACAGCTAAGATGAGTCATTGATTCTGAGGTTTGATGTAGGCCTACACTGCGCATTGTAGTTGCGTGCACGTGTAAGCACGTACAGGCATGTATGTCAGCATCATTGGCCACTAAACATGAAATATATATCACTTTGAGCGGGGGATTTATTGTTGGCTCATCATGGCCACACATCAGATATGAGTTATGAGTCCCCGAGCAGAGTTCCACAGATATCAGGGAGCCAGCATGTTTCTCTTCAGCTTTTGCCATATTTTTGTCATCATCTCAACCGAACCCCATTCAGCAGAAAAAATCAAAAACATTCCCATTGATTGGGGGGTGCGGAGGTGGGGGGGGGAGGGCGCTATTGTGAAGGCTTGATTTTGTGACTTTTCTAAGACTGCCATCTTTTTTTTTTTTTTTTTAATGTCTCTATCTGCGGTGATGATAGATCACAGACTACATCGCCTTTGGTCTGCACACTGCCCTTTCCAGGACCATGCTGTGAAGGTCACATCAGTCTCATGCTTTGCATACATCAAGTGGCAGATTTTGATTTGCGATGCAGCAGGTTTTTACCTCCACACAATTCCCCAAGTGCCTCTGAAAACCTTAGCATCTGAATTCCTTTTTGGCAATGTTTTACATGTACATTTACGTTTAGCTACAGAAGGGATGACAATTTGTTCTCCTCTACTTCTTGGTACATGTATCATTGTTTGTATAAAATATTGTGCCAATGCAACTTAAGAGTCCGTCTTAGACACTTCAGCGTTTAATAGCAATTGTGTCTTCACGACTGTGATCTGGTTTCTCTGCAATGATGTCTGCATGGGCTGATTAATTGCAAACTACATACTTAATTGTGTGTTTATACACTATAACTATGTTCTGTTCATTTTTGAAGTCCCTTGATTGGACAGGTAAATAAAATTAAGACTCTAAATATAAGAATGTTAAATGTATGCCTGTTCTTTTTTTCCCCCCCGCTTACCAACAAGATGCCTATTTGACCCTCAGTCATCACAGAAAGCCCTTCACCTTTTCTAGTAATGCAGTGTTATGCTTTGGTCCTTAAATAGATGGGTTCAAAGGGAAGTACTGCTGCATTTTTGACCAGTGAACAGCCTGCCAGCCACTCAAAGAGAGGAAGTTATTTCTGGTGGACACCGCGACACAAAGAGATTCCGTTGCCGCACTATTGCAGACAACTGTTGAAGTGGCCTGGCGTTCACGGTTTCCTTGCACTTCCTGCTCTTCTCCTAATGCCCCCAGGCAGCAGTTCAACAGATGATATGAAACGATGAAAGAACATGTGAGAACGTACATCTGGTTTGCTTCACGTAAATGTTTGTAAGATGGCAAATTGACAGGGATATGGGGCTGATGTTAGGGTTTAAATGACAAATTTTAGAATGCTGCCCAAACCTTATTTGAAGTCCACACTCATCCAGTCTTTTCTTGGCTTTCTGCTGCATATTCTGAAGTCAAAGCTATCCATTACTTTTGGATTTACGTATCCCTTGTGATTCATATTGAATCAATAAATCTATAATGTCAAATATTTCAAATATTTCTTTTTTTATTTTTAATACATGTATCAGACTTAAAATGCATGGGTTCATTCATGTATACTTACACTTGTAATGCAGCTGCTATCACACATTTCGTTATTTATGTTATATTATTTCATATTTATTGCATATTTGTGTTCTCCCGAATGATGAAAAGCAGATTGCCAAATGTGTTTGCTTTCACACAAAATGTATATTAAGCTTAAAGCCAGGATGTTCTTCTTCAGGCGTTAGTGTGAGACTCCTTCCAAATCCCTTGATGTCTTACACAGTGGATCCGGAATGTTAACCTGGCAAAGGCAGACGTCCACTGAGCACCACTCTAAACAAATCGCCCAGCTGTGTTTGGGAGGCAGATAACTTTGCATTCACTGTTATTTATGGATAAATTGCAATCCAAACAGAGTAGCTGGAGTCATTTGTTATGTCCGTTTGAGAGCCACGTTGTGCTTCGCAGAATGTTTACCTTACCGCCGCATCCAAAACCGGACATCTGCAAATGGGGCAGGGTGTGGCGTCTGCCGATGCAAAGAGTGCAGAGCCACAGAGTAAAAGAGCATGAAGTGTTTCTGGACAGCTGGTCTTTTTAATACATGCTGACTATTTCAGATCATTACTTATTCAGCCATCGACATCAACTTTTTTATTAGCTGAGAGGGCTAGTTAAAGAGTCTTGTGTAAATTTGGTCAAACTACTGACCATTAGCGGCATGTTCTTAACAAGCTGTTCACATCATTTGAATACTCAATACTCAGTAACAATGTCCCAATCAAAAATTTTCCTTATCAATGACCCTTGGTCTACACACACACACACACACACATACACATTCACCATGAATCTGTATACATGATTTGGAATAAAAATCTATATTTATTTTTATGTAGTTTGTATGCAGAATAAAATCATTCACAAAAGACATATTTACTTTTGTACATCCTGAAAGTCCTTTTTTTATCCCTCGGTTGAAAAAAACTGAATGTCAAATACCTTATGCAGAGATTTAGGTTGGAACACATTGTATCACAGTCATTCATGCAAACACAGCATGTGTGCTTCCCCTTCCTGGCTTTACTTTGCTTGCTTTGACTTTGTCATTTCCATGAAAAGCTACAACGTCGAGGTCCCAAAAGATTGTGTGTCGCGTAGGTAATTATCTCATTCCATGCAAGATGCAAGGGTTAACTTTCTCAACACTGTCCATCTGACTGGTTGTTGTTGTGTTTACTTTGGTGGTGGCATCTGCAAGTGGCGGGAGGTGTTCAGTCTGCTAGAACCACCCGCCATTGAGCCGTGCCACTCAGAGAGAGGGAGGGGCCTCCGGTAGGCTGGGCAGCCAGAGCGGATGACGACCCCGCCTCCGCGAAACCCACAATGCCATGAAACAGGGGGCGCACCGGTCCTGGGTGGCCGCACACAGCGTTCAACTGTTCATTACCCCACACAAAAAAAAAAATGCTGCTGCCTTTTTGATCATTCCAAAGTGTGCCACGGAGGAGGGACTTAATGACGGGAGACTTTAGCAACGGATCACAACTCCTCCCTCAAAAACAAACATTTCACTCATTCAGCTGCTGGATAAAATTTGCGCTCCGCATCCTGGACAAGCCTGGTTCCTCTTTCAGTGTCCTCTGGTGGGCTCAAGTTCCTGGCCAACGCTCCGGGGGTTTAGGAAGGGGGCTTGGGGCAGGACTGAACGTTTAACAGTAGAATCAGACATTTTCTAAATATCCTCCAGTTTCTGTCTGTTTGCACTAGACAAAGTTATTAGTTTGGCCTTGCTAATCAAAGCAAATCAAGGGTCCACATTCTGAAAGGCAATCTGTGTTTATTGGCCTTGCTGATGCTGACATTCCAGCTAGTGTGCGCCACACCAATGCCGCTTGACTGACGTTTAATGACCTCCGCTAGCTTTCGCGCTGGAGCCAGTAAGCGAGTTGAATTTCGTAAACGAGCCATGGAAACATCACAGGTTTTTCGAGCTGCCTTTTCTAAAAAGCAAGATCTCTCTCTATCCCCCTCTTTGGTTTTCACATTAATGCGCGAGACGTTTGGACAGAAGTGTAAATATACAAGTAATTCGGGTGGATTTTTGCGGTCCACATCTGTAATAATAAGAGGTGTTAAAAGATTTGAGGTAGGGGTGAGGGGGAGCACTTGTTATGAATCAGTCGTCAGAGTGGGATCAAGTGGAAATTTTGTCCGACTTTCCCGAGAGCAGATATATTCCTGGGGACCTTCTTGGTTTGCGCGAACAAATGGCCCCTGTGGCAGAGAAACACAACTCGGCCCGAAACATGAAGGCTTCTCTTACATTTCTCTGAGGTGTAGCAGAATGTGGGCTGGGGGTCATGTTTAGGATCTGGCCCCAGGCGTGGCGGGCAGCTCCTGTTTTGACTGCTGCGCATGAGGGCGAGAGCTAAGACAGCCCCGACATGGAGCCCTCTGTTCCTGGCAAAGCGGCCCTGGCGGTGGGTCACTATTGGAAGGCCTTTGTCTCCTTAGGAACAATCCCCGGTCCGACCACACACTCAGATGGTCCAGAAGGTCCCTTGCCCTGCCGACCGAAAGTCCGCTGTGTCCTGTCCGAGACAGGAAGATGCAGCCCCCGCTCAGCTATCTAAACAGGCTGTTAAGACTGAGCTTTGTTCAGGAAAGACTGGTTTGAGAGCAAGGACATGGACGTGCGACCAGCATGCTCCCGCCTGTTCTTACGGGTCCTGACCAGTGTGTTGCTGCAGGTGTCCTCTCTGTGGACTGGACTCTTCCTCGCTCAAATGGTTCATCTCCGGCCACCACATCAACAGCGTAGACCAGCAGCCGATTGGTCAGCTAGGGCTCCTCCCCCTCACACTCACTAACAATCTAATGAAACACATTATACACTGGACACAAGCTGAGCACATGAAGACCCTGCACATTCAGTAAAAGTCTATGAAAGTCTGTATAAAATCAGTTTCCCTGGAACGAATGTTAGTGCAGTCTCTCATCTCAGCCACAAATCACAAAGTTAAAAAAAGAAAAGAAAAAAAAAGATTTCCATATGTATTACCTGACACTGAGAGACAAAAAGATTTACTGACCTAAAAAAAAAAAACGGAAAACTTGTTCAGTGAGATTTTCATTCTCTTCTGTCCTCGTTATGCTTGTGCACATTCTTTTGAAATGTATAATGCGTACTGGAAGGAGCAGAATGATAGGTTGTACGCCCAAGCAGTTTTCAAAGACAATATCGCAATTGTCTCTGAACTGTCAGCAAAAGCCATAATTTACTTTTCATTTGAGTCTTTATATCTGTGATTGGAAGAGATGTGTTGAGCTCTAAATGCATATCCAGAAGTATAGGGAAGACCCTCATCAATAAAATAATGGGGGAAAAAAATTATGAACACAGCAGTGGACTACACACACACATACACACACACACATAAGCCATGTTGGCATTTATAGCTTGGCCTCATTAAATGGGCTACTTCAAGAGTAAATGGCATAGATTTGAATACTGATCCCCTGTAAAGTAATCAAGCCTATAAAAGATATTATGTACATTTTGATTCACTTACTGTACAGTATACGGTATATACTTATATGTTTTCCTATATGTAAGATGGCAAAAAGTGGACTGAGATTTAACTGAAGTGAAATCCAATTCAAATTTAAGAAGTTATGGGCTGTCTTTTAACTTTGGCCCCCCAGGTAAGGATAAACGTGTTAGTTCTGGATGAACGTGGGGAGGCTGAGTGGCATGCGTGTTGAGTGTGCTGAGAGTGAGCATGCCAGTGTGGGCTCTATCGTGACAAAGACAAGAATTCTTCAAGGGCAGGCTCCCGGCTCTGCGTACTGGCTTAACATTCCAGAGAGACGAGCCAACCCCCTCGACCCCATCGATACATCCATCTGCACAGCCCCGCACTTCAAAGGGAGCGAGCGGTGAGATTGACGATACTGTCAGAAAAATCTCCCATTGAAATTGCCCCCAAAAGAATCTCCTAAACGTGCGTAGTTATCTTCGCGCACTGATTCATCCCATCCTTCTTTCCCCAGTTTTACGGCTATCCATCTGTGGCAGTTTTGCCTCTGAAAGTACAAGAGTACATCACAGTTAGACACATAACTCTTAACGAATAATTGTTCATTCTGCGAATGCCTGTAATGGGCAGTAACATTTTGTCATTAATCGGATTAAATAACTCTTGTTCTTTAAGTGTATCATTCCAGCAAAATAATATGACTACACATCATTTTGGAAGCCGTGAAGATGTTGTGCCTTCTAGAAACATCCCAGGAAGCATGTTTCAAGATGTATTTGTGTTTATAGCATGAGTACAAGACTTTTCTTTCTCATGTCACGATGAATAATGTAGGATGGAGTGAGTTCAGTCTCAGTAAAATGAGAGAGCTTCTAAAGCTGTCTCAGGTGCCAAAGCACGGATCTGCTAGCTCAGCTGATGGATTCGACCCTCTTGTTTAAAATACAGTTGGATTTGTTTGCGCTCATCCTTCCCTCATGCTATCTATCAGCAGGAAAACAAGGTCCACATAAATATGTGTACCGAAGCATTATTGAGCAACCACAAGTCACTGGGACACTGGGAATTCTTCTCCTCATGACTGACTCTCATTGTCTTTAAGCCAGGAGATATACAAGATGGCTCAGGGGAAGAGCCACATACCGCAGTACCAGAGCTAAGAGTTCACTCTCTCACAGCTTAAGAGTGCTTGGCCACATCTCTGGTTTGCACTGATTTTTAACTGTTGACTTTGGTAGGGGCGGGGGATCGCTTTGTTTTTGGAAAGAAAGGTTGTGAGGGATGGAAGGAAGGACCGATGGAAATCTACACCCCACTTCCGCAGAATTAAATGTTATGGCCAACAGAAGAGTTTGATGAAGTGACTCATGTGATCTATGAGGTGGCTCATACATCTTTAAGTTTGAGATTCTCAAATCTAGATCATCAGAGTTTCCTTCTCTTTTTTCAAGAAAAGTTTTCTATTCTAGAAAAGGGGGGGGGGGTGCCTTTAACTTTGACAACTGAATTATTTTTTGTACCACACTCTCCACACATTGCGAGATTGGTAGAAGGCGAGCGACACCAACTTTGCTTAGGTAACACAGAAGGCAGAACTTATATCCATACCAATGGTGACCAAACAGCCCCCAATGTGACTGACTGAACGGGCATTTGAGCACCGGAACCAGTTAGTTTGGTGCAAAATGGATGAAGCCTCGCCAGGTCTGGCGACTGTACGGCGAGACGAACTGGAGATGAGCGGGGGACGAACGCCCGACGCGCACGGCGGGAGGATGCGTCGCAAGGGAAGGATCCCGCAAGGCCCAGGGCGTGCGGGCTCTCCCTTCCATCCATCCTGCCTTATCTCGGGTATTCCACCTTCGCCTTTCTACAGAATTTCTAAACGCTGCCCGTGCCTCCACGCAGAATGGGCGGGCGCGGTAAAAAAAGCCCTGTGTTTCCCGTCATGTTCGTTCGAGATAGGAAACGGAGAGCCGCAGACCTTAAGAAACGGAGGAAAAACGCAGACAGCAACAGAAGACAGTTTGCTCGCAACCCTCAGAGAAAAAGGCAGCTGATTCGTAATTCATGAGCCAAGGTTCATTCGAGGCTTAGGAGAGAAAAGAGAAATTGCTTCGGCTGGAAGGGGAAGCGAGCGCGCCTGCTGCCAGCATGGCTCTGCCTGAGATAAGAGTCTGCTGTCATCTAGTGGCCTGAACTGTACATGGCTGCCATCCACAGGCTGCTGTAATTGACACCGCAGAGACTTCTTGAAGAAAGGGTCCATTTGCGAGTGCCGCTGTGCCTGATTTAGCAGTTAGCTTTTCTGCTTCCCGCACATGCCCGTAAGCTACTGCCGGGCATTTTATGACTGCGGGCCAGCAGGCTTTGGCTGCGAATGGCGAGAAGTTAACTTTAACAGCTCAGCAGCGCTAAGGTCTGAAGGCTGCAATCCCGCCTCGCAGTAGAGATTCTCTCGTCAAACCTTGGCTCACCATGTAATTTTCCACAATCCCCTCATGCCTCCTACGCTCTGTTAGAAAGGAAAATGACCTTAAATAACAGGTTAAATATTACTTGGATAAACATAATCACATGTTGTAAAGGTCTTTTTTTCCTTTTTCTTTTTTTTTCCCCCAGAATGAAAGGCATTTCATTTTTTTTTTCCCTCCGTCTGCCTTTTCCTACTTATTTCAACTTCTGGAGAGCAGTGGCTGGTATTTGCACCTTTGTGGCTTTATATTGGCGAAGAAGAAGATATATAAGGAGAAGAGGATATATAAAGAGAAGAAGCATGAGAGGGATAGTCGGTTAGGACTTTATGTGGGTTTACTTGTTAGTGTTGGACTAAGCCAGGGGTGCAAATCAATGGCGAATCCATTCCCGGATTTCCAGCCAGCTTCGGATTTGACTTATTCGATTAGCCCGTGGCTTCTAATTGATCTGACGGTTTTTTAAGAAGTCTCGGGCTACAGCTGGAGACTGTATGTGTAGACTTGGTGACTATGTGCTCTGATGCATTGCTGTTTACCACTTAGGAAATTAAGCCCTGATAATCAGTTGGAGGAAAAATCAGCATAGCTACCAGCCCTCCAGGACCGGAGCTGTGCACCCAGAACTAAGCGCATAAGCACATCCCATCAATCACTGGAGAAAGATTAAATAGTGGCACGGTGTAAGGAATCTCCCTGAGGTGAGCACGGCTTGCCTTATGACTTAATTGGGCCGACTTCTACTAATGCGACAGACGTTACTCATCACAGACAGCTTGACCTTTAACCTTCTTATCCTGGAACTGCATGCGTGACTTTGAATGGCAGGGTCTGGCCAAACTGTTCTTCCCCCAGTGCGTGTTTGTGCGCTTTATGGATGCTTAAATTCCTAAAATCCCAGATGTGCAAAACATTTGAGCTTGAGTGTGTGTGTGTGTGTGTGTGTGCATGTGTATTGTGTTGTTTCAGGGTAAGAACAGAAAAGAACATAATAAGAATATAGGTTGACTATGTGTATGTCCTGTTTGGAAGAGAGGTGACTTGGTGTAATATGTCGGTCCAAGATAGGGAAACCCTGTGTAAATTGATTTTTGTGTTATTTTTTACTTCTGAAGAAAAGAATGCCAGCATAATGCAGCCATTTGCATTTTCTGAGAGGGACAACCATAGCAGCTACATATTTTATTGACTTCTCCGTTATGTAGGAAATTGATTATTCCACTTTTAAACTAGATATGCACTCACATTTAGGGAAACCTTTAACCATAATTACTCTGCTTTCTTTAAAAAAATGTCTAATAATGTCATGTTACACATGTCTACTTTTGGATCAATGCTAAGTTACAGCTGATCATTAAATGATTGAATAGCTCAACTTGCATCATGGTCTCACCATATCTGCCAATCCACCTGCTATAAGGATGTGCACAGCCCTGAAACACAAAGACGCCATCCCCCGACATCAATATGGCTCTGTATGTTATTGTAGAGCATCAATTAGCCTGATGGCAGGGGAGACATGGAGCAAGGCAATCTTCTAGACAATGCAGGCCCGTGTTAAAGAGGAGTGGTTGGCACACACATCACTGGCATTATTGAATCATTCATGTGGCAACCGCTCACCATCGACTGACATAAAGAGTTTGATGAAAGCGATTGTTAATACTTAGTCTCGCGGGGGGCGGGGGCAGGCGCAGATGCGGGATGGATCTTGGCATGTGCGCCCACATACTTTTATACCCTACGAAACGCTATACGCTGCGGTTTTAAAACCTGACCCAAAATGGCTGTCATCACGCTCTCCATTCACCACCCACAGCTTAAGAAGGATTTTTTTTTTTACCGTCCTCTGCTCAGCCAAAAGAACGCAAGGGCTAATCTTCACTAAGGCCACAGTGATGAGTTGAAGCAATCTGGATGAATTTTTTTTTTTTTCTGCGCCACTTTTGGCATAATATATTCGACTTGTGTTGTATTAAGTTAAAATTTCACTTTTTAACATTTTTACTACATTGTGTCAACGGGGCTTATATTCTCATTCCACCCCCTCCCCCACTCCTTCCAGCTGAACTGAGGGACAACACAGCAGTCTTCATGCTCAGCTAAATGTGTTATACAGGGTCACTGCTAAGGTGGCCACAACCAGGATCAAAGTGCTAATGCAGAGAGGTCAAAGGTTACGCAGGTTTGCTTTACACTTCTGTTCAATAGCTTTAGAATACCAAGCAGTTCAAGACTGTGATATCACAGTCGAGTCTAGCAGTTTCACTTACCATTTGGGGTTGTTTTACTGACCACTTGTAGATATGGTGTGAATCAAAATTGGACAAACACACAGTAAGTAGAAACTGTAAGAAACTATCAAGTGAATATTTGTCCTGTAACATTCCATTGAATTCAGTTAGCAGATGCTAATATCCAGTGTGAATTCCAAAAAACTTGAGATTCTACCGGAAAAAATAAAAGCAATGTGTACTATGTACTATATGTAATTTATTTTGTTAAAATATGATGTAGATGCAGAAACATCATTGTACAAATAAAACACCCCATCTTTATGTTTCTATTAAACTATGCAATCCAAATCACACATCTCTCTTTATTGAAAAGAACAACTTTAATATCAACACATTTGTTCCATAAGAGCTTGGTGGGCAGGTAGTGGTTTTCCCGTTTGCACATAAGGAAAATTCAAGTCTGTTCACACGTGACAGGACCGTTGCAGATAGATTAGGAATAGTAGGATGTTTCATATGATGTATGGTGTTAGATAATGTGCACATTTTCTAAACAGGTGATGTTTTTGTGTAATGTACTCAATTCACAAAGATGCCTTGGAGACATTGAAAGAAGCTTGGCTAAAAACTGAAGAGTAGCCGTTAAATGCGATGCAGCTTGGCTCTGAAGATTGAGACACTACATGCAGTTCAAGGCAACAGGGTTTGTTTCTCTTGTTTCGCAAACAGAGAGGCTTGGAAAGAAATAAATGAACAAACAAATGCATGCCATGGTCAAGTTGCAGAATGAAATGTGTCACCCTCTGAGTCTCGTGTGATTGGATCACTCGCTCCATCAAAATTGTATAAGTGAGAATGTCATAACCTTTGGCATGCTTTTTGTTCACACTAGAGCCATAGTGAAACATTTCCGCAAGTTTTACTAGGTCCTGACCCGGCAAATTAAAGAAACGTCTTGCACGGATAATCGACTGCTGCTCCTGTCCAAACATGATGCCAACACGGAAAATTGCTGGAACATTTACTGGTTAAGATGCATGTGTGAAAGAGGCTTAAGATATCATGAAACATTTGTAAGCACATCTGTCTTAAAAGCATTTTGACACATTCAGCTCAATCCTTTGTTCACATTTCACATGTTAAATTACAACTAATATGAACATCCTGGTATTATTGTGACAACAGCAATTATTTGTGATCAGACTATATTATATAATCTGTATTATAATGTATATTACAGACTATAGAGTACTGTAGTTTAAGGCACAATAATAACTGTTAAATATGTTCTGGTAGATGTTATATGTATTGCTGAAATCTCATATTCATAGATCTGCTAAATACATGTGACTTGTAGAGTCTCAGATACTCATGAGTTAGCAAAAGACTGTGAACCAAAATGTGGATTCTGGTAAGTTAAGATTTTCACAAGATAATCGGTGTTTGATTTGATTTAGTTTGTTTCACATAACAATTATATAATCAAGAAAGCTAACTTGCAAAAACAAAAGTGTCTATTTGACAAAGTATTGTGGCATGTTTCATTTAAAACAGCACTTAATATGCAGGGAGTCAGCCAGGAAAAATAAACACATAAAGGATAAGAGCAAATATCGATCTTGATTTACCTGTGGGAAGAACAAATGATTATGATATCCACCCACACAGATCTGCAGCACCATGAAAAAAACAAAAAAACAAACACAATAAAGAGACACAAAAAAGCAGGCAGCCTGATTGACATGGTGTATTACAAGTGGTTTTGTAAGTCATTGTGACTCATCTTCAGTACTTTTTGTATACTGTGCAAGCTAGCAAGAACAATAATTATGGAAACATTGTGAGGTGGTGAAAGGTACTGTAGCTCCTGATGTTGTGTGATTTGCAAGCCCTGTCTCCATCTATTCAGAAGAGTAAAATCACAACTAACTGTCTATGCTTTCAGCATAACTCTATTCTATTCTTTTAAAAACAGTATCAAGGTTAGATTTTCTGTTTTACAGGATATTGAAAGAAGGTGTGTATGCATGTGTGTGTGGGTGTTCATGTTTGTGTTGGTGTGAGCAGGGGGGTGGTGGTGATGCGTAGCTGATTGTCCTAAGGGCTCAGTCTGCCCTCATGGTTGGAAATGGAGAGCTCTAATCCTGCTTGAGGACAAAGATATTGCGAGAACCCTCTCCATGCCGTAATGCCCTATCTCGCTTCTGCAACCTATCACATTTCAACAAAGCTCTCAAAACAGACCAATGGCAGCCCCCTGGCCTCTCAGAGGAAGTATTATCTTATCTCACACCTGTCCAAGGAAGGTTTCCTCCACCCCTCCCCCCTTACAGTGACAGGACCCCCTGCTTGAGAGACAATGCCCCCGACATCCTGAGAAACTCGGCACTTGGGGCTGTCATTAGCAGCTTAGGCCATCCTTAATGCCCCAGCTGAAGTTGTGGCTTTAGCGTCCAGCCCCACAGCACCGCCTGACCCTTGGTCCGGCCTCTTAGGGATAATCATCTCAGCTTTCGAGAGGCGCGCTAGGTGCTATCGATTGAGCAGGACCCGGTTGCGAAAGCACAAAAGAACCTGTCAGTCCGCACCCGACGGGACGCTGGTGAGACGGCGCTCCCCGCACACCCACCCCCAACATCTCCCTCTCTATCTCTGTCAGATTGATTTACGCTAACAACCTCAACAATGGAAAAAGGAATGCACCTACACAGACTTGATTTTTACATGAAGATATCCTGCCATTCTCTCTCTCTCTCCATTATCCCTCCCTCCGTGATTCCCCATCACCTTTCGTACTCTTCCACCTTTCTGTTGCAACACACTGCTACAGGGTTTATGAGTGCCACACCCACAACGGCCTGTGATGAATTCATAATGAAGACACAGGTACCTGAGCTTGCCAAGCATTGACAGAGGGCAGGGAGGTGTTGACATGCATGTGTCAACATCCCTGTAAATTACTCTTTTGAATGCGTGCTGTTGATTGCAGCGAACACTGCAAAATTTCACCACCATAAAATCTGATCACCTGCAGTTTTTGGTTTTGGTCACATTTCACCTGAGGTTCTATAATCCCCTGCAATAAAGATGCTGATCAAAGGAGTGCATGCCCTGTTTTTTTTAGCCAAACACTGGATTCAATGACAATGCCACTGTAGCTGTGTCAGTGATATCCAATTGAGTCTTTTGTCCTTTGTTTCCACCTAAAGTAGCAGTGAACATAGTTTAGTAAGATAAGAAAAAATGGTAGTTTTAAAGTAACTGCACTGAAAGTGCCTCAAGGTTCCCTTCCAACTTTGCTACTGTTGTAAAACCATTTGTGAATTCCTTTTTTGTAAAGTCAGAAGTTTCGGTTCTGCCGTGTATTTATTGTGATTGTTCTCAAACAGGATATAACAATGGAGAACCGTGTGTTGATAAGATCCTTATTTTCCTCCCAAGTGAGTGATGTCAGCTACAGTATGTACACGCCCTCCTCTGTCGTTGGGCCTTCAGTTCTCACCTAATGGAAATGGTGCTAATGGCCTCAATCACACAGATGGGTGGGGCCTTGTATGTTGGTGTGGGAGGAAGGAGTTGGGGGTTGTAAAGTGGTTCAAGCAGGTACTTCCCAGGCTGTTTCCTCTAAGGTGGAGGATGGGGGGGGGGCATTTTTCCTGTTGGGGGACATACCAATGTGAGGACACCAACAATGGCATCTGTCACCCCTCAGGGCTTGATTTGCATGGCGCTGTAAATGTTCTCAAACACCTACAGGTTCCAGTATCCTGCATCCTAAGAGCTCTTAGCGGCTTGCAAAAAATCATAAACAAACTTCAACTTGTTCAAGGAGCAACGTAAATATTTTATCAAAAGTGCCAAACTCCTAAAAACTGTGAAGAATCATGGCATACAATGGGTATTATACAGGGGATTTTTAGGCAACTATGACACCGTTTCTCAATTTTTACACATTGTTGTCGTTCAGTGTGTCAGGTTTGAATGCTCTCTACTCATAACGCCAAGTGTAAATATGTTGAATTATTTAGTGATCATTGTATCCTGTGCATTCATAATTGATGAGAAGAGGACATTTGAAATCAAGTCAATCCATATTCAAGTCGTATAAGTAACCATATTGCATATCCAGATAAATGCTTACCTCCGTATTTTGATACCAAAAATTCAATAAACTGTCTTGCCAAACATAAAAAAGTTGAATTATATAACCTATAATTTGACATTTACATAGCGGCCACAAACTTTTGTCATTTATGAAAAACATGAAAATGTTCAAACATCTGCTTCTTACTGAACTCCAGTTCTATTCAAGATGTATCACCTTCCTCAAAGCGACAGAAAATTGGCAGCATTTATCCCCAACATTAGTCATTTCTATTTTTTTTTTGTCTCTAGGTGATGCATTTTGTGTTTTGTGCAACAAAATATGACCTGTTGCCCAATGGCTATTAAGTTCTCTTTGTGCCTTAAAGCAGATATCTTCTAAAGCCTTTTGAGATTGAGTGACGCTTGAGCACGGAGACAATCTGATTAATTTCAGGTGTGCGCATTACATCTGGCTTTCATCTCTATGTTTCTTGTGGCTGTTGATTTGCAAAAAATATAATTATATGAAAATATCTTATGAAAGGAGGTGGGGGATTGTGGGGGGGGGGGGTTTCCTGCAGCAGCAGAACTATCTCAGGAAGATTTTTTAAATACATTTATAACTATGACATTGCACATTTTGTGCATGTACTGTTGATAGACTTGGCTCACAGAAAATGCACACACATTGTGGAGGGGTTTCTATCCTCAACAGGTTGTCCTTGTGCCTGTTCCTTTAATGCGACTGGTTGGTGTGCTCAGCACACAGGCAACTGTCACAAAAGTTTAAATATTCTGTACTTTAACGCATGCCGAAGCCAGCAAAAAGCTCAACATCTGGCCTTACATCCCTCTTTCCAATGAAAACGAATGACTATCTGCTAGAAGTCTGTTAATCCAAGGTTATATGGAAGCATCATTCAATCCTAACAAATTATTATCTTACAGTTCTGGCAGGTTACGTGCAAATTGCCAAGTTTTCTAATGTATAATCTCCAGACAAATCCAAGATTAAAGCTATGTTATCTATGTTCTCAATGTCTAGCTATGTAATCTATATGCAGTTAACATTTCGCACCTGCGGAGGGTCTGAAATCTTATTTAAAAAATTTTGTAATTTGGAATTTAGGAGTTGGTCGATTCCATGTCATACAGTGCAAAAAATTGAAATGTAGCATTTTCAGCTTTGGTATGCTGGACAGCTGTATTCACACTGTACTGTCCTTCCCATTAAATAATGAAGGAAACATCACAAATGTGCTTTTGATGTGGAAAAACTCATAATGCTGCGGTCTGTGCGCTGGGGGAACAGATAATGACTCATCTAATTATGCCTGCCTCCTTAATCAGGGACATAAGGTTGAGTGATTAACTGCCTATTTCCTTAACGACGGGTCCACTTTTGGAACCCCTCTGATAAAAAAATGCTCTTTAAGGTTTTCGGCAGCTCTTCTTTCTTTGAATTCCTCCGCTTCCCCGCATAAGGCCGATGTTTACCCGGCCTGTGATTTATAAACCGTCCCTTATGACCAGGAGGGACCGAAAAAGCGCTGGAAATAGCCGCTCGGCGGTCTTTACACGCCACCCCACATAATGGCCGGTTTGTTCCCCGCGGCTCTCCGAGCTAAACATGGACGCATCCCCCCGGCTCTGGTCAGCCAGACAGCTGATAGCGCAGTGATATACGGACCCCGCCGGGTGGCGACTGGAGGGGAGAGAGGGGGCGGAAAGGGATGCCGACTGACCACAACACACGCGTTTGTTTTCTGTTCCCTGCTTCAAGAAGGACGCCAGAGCTTGGGCTCGCTCCTCCGCTAAGGATCTCCATCCTGCTGGTTGCGCCTGTATCAAAGGGCTTTCTTTGGGGGTGGGGGTGGGGGGGGGGGGAACTTTCCCCCTCCGTGTCTTTTCGGCTTGCACAGACAATGGGCTGAAGGTCACAGGAGAGTCTTCTAGCAGAGGTCAACAGTTTATTTTTTAGCAAAGACGAGGTCCAAAGGACATTATTCAAAACATTACATCGTGATGGTGATTAGATGAGACTTCAGAATCACAATTTACTTTTTTGAATTCTGTGATATTGAGCTTAAAAGGTTTTTACATACAACAACACAAAACTGTTTCACATAGATTATGTCTTTAAGTCTTTTTATAATGGTGGGGGGGGGGGGTGTTGGAGAACCAGAAGCGACTAATACAGGGGAACGAAAAGCTAACGCTACAGGAAGCGTTAACCACAAAGTCCCGAAGGACAAAGGAAAGGGGACACCAGAAACTAAAACACAAAAATAAGATCCTTGGGAGAGCAACTCCCGCGCACGCAGGATCATAAACAAAAAAAGAAAACACGGAGTAAAAAACAACTCCGAAGGACAACATTGTCCAGCCGTAAAACTGCCTCGCGAAACCAAAAACTACCCGTGAAAACCAGGGCGAAAAAAGAAAGGGACCAGTGGTACAGAGGCGAAGCTCTGGTACCAAACCCAGAACTGGTCTTAAAAAAAATAAAGACAACTGAGTAGCAAAATTACTCAGCGAAAAGAAAAAACCTGAGACGCAGCTCAGAAAGACACAAACAAAATACAATACCAGGGACAACGTCCCAATACCCAACGGCTCACACGAGCTCAAAATAAAAGTACAAATACCCTAAGGCGTCAGAATGTGCTCACTGCACTAAGAGACTGAACGCCTTAAAAGAGGACACAGAATCACCCACGAACACAATTCTGTACACCGTCCATCGAGCACCTATACCTTACCGGCTTAGTGAAAAAGGGGTTTAACACAGAAACCCCTGATTGCTGTTCTGTCAGTGCTTATAAAGGCACCTCCCCAGGTGAAAATAATAGGGAATCAGACACCTGGATCAAATTAAGCAATTCCCAGACGCCGGGTGCTTTCTAGTGGCAGCACAAGGCCACTGCACCCCAGAACCATGACACTTTTTGACTTTATGGTTTCATGACATTACAGGTACTAGCATGAAAAATGGGATTTAAGAACTGCAATTATGTATTTATTTATTTAATTACCAAATTGTTAAAATTGTATTTTTTAATCTTTTATTGAATTTATTTATTTTTTTATTTGGAGGGAGGACATAATTCAGAAATAGCCTTTTTAGTTTCCAATTCTCTCCATGTGGAGGATGATACAAAGAGCCCGTACAGTATGTGCTGTATGTTAATTTCATTTTTCACAAAAACGTCCTGTAACTTTGTGGCAATAGAGGCGCTCCACCTTCCCCCCGCCTCCTCTTTTCCACCCACCCTCTCCTGCTGGGATTTATGTTTAGAAGACCTCAGTTTACTAAGGCTCTTTTCCACATGTCGTCCTCAGGAACTCCACCCACTCAAACCGCGGGTGACCACAGGGTCTTCAGGAAGGACACGGGTCAGTCTTTGAAGGAATGATGTCACAGAAGCAATACTTCTACTTATGTAAATATAGGAAAGCTGTTCTAATTCTGTCCTTGCTCCAATTACCTTTATTCTCTTTTATTATGAAAATGAGGGTATGTTTTACACACGTAGACTTAAATGTTTCATGTCAAATTATCTGTCAAAACTTCGGTAGCTCAGCATTTTTGTTTGTATTAAGATAATATGATCACAATTTCAATTTGACAGTTTTCATTATAGTACATTTTGATGTTAGATATTTAAACAATATTAAAATATAACATTTATATTATGCCAACATGAATATTTTAAGGTTGGGAAATACACTGTGAACAAAAAAAAAACAATAAAAATACAATACAAAAAATTGTACTGAATTACTTGTGAAAAAGTAATTTGGCTCCACCTATTGTATCACTCATGAACATTTAAAACATGATGAAAATTGTATATTGTCCACAGGTCATTCTGAAGCATAACACAAATATCCAGTGAATAGAGTACAATACAGCAATACAGTATAATTTAAAAGTAAATGTATATCGCCATCTACTGGCTATTCTTTGTTACCTATGGATTTTCAAGGGATAAAGAATGCATGTAATATGCATGGCGAGACACACTGTCAGTACTGCACACTTACACAATAAATATAAATAAAAGATAAAAAAAAAAATATTTTAAAAAAAGTAATTAGGCTACTTTCCAAGACCCTGGAAATTCACAAATATGTGTGTATTTGGTTATTTTACATCTGTCATTTCCATGAAGCACATCCCATGCCTTACTCTTATTCATTGTCGTGGCTTTTATTGGAAATCCTTATGCCATGCGATAAAGAAAGGCTTTTATTACTTTTTCTTGCTTTTCCATTCCATTCTTTTCCATTTCGAATGAGCAGCTCTTTCCCTCCAGTCACCTCTTAACCACCGACTCCCACACAGAGGACTCCATGGTATTATAGTGAGTTCTGATCTCTGATTGATTGGACATTGACAAACTGAGTCACTATAGAGCAAGGAAAGGTATTTTTCTTTTTATTATAAATTTTATTTCTTATTATATATTTTTCTTATTATTGGAAGTTGCATTTATGCCATTGCAATATATATATATATATATATACATATATATATATGTATAGACGGGTGACAAATTAAAGGAAAAACAAAACATAAATTGTCTTAGCAAGGTGTTAGCCAATCACAAGCCACCAGAAGAGCTTCAATGCGCCTTGGCATAGATTCTACAAGTCACTGCCTGGAACCATTCTTCCAAAAGATATTCCCTCATTTGGTGTTTTGATGACCATGGTGATAGAGAGCGCTGTCTGACACATCGGTCCAAAATCTCCCATAAGTGTTCGATTGGGCTGAGATCTGATGGCTGAGAAGGCCATAGCATATGATTCACATCATTTCCATACTCATCAAACCATTCAGTGACCTCCTGTACCGTATGGATGGAGGCAGTTGTCATCCTGGGACAAACCACTCCCATCAGGATAGAAATGTTTCACCATAGGATAAAGGTGACCACTCAGAATAACTTTGTATTGATTTGCAGTGACCTCTCCCTCTAAGGGGACAAGAGGACCCAAACCATGCTAAGAGAATACCCTACACAGCATAACAGAGCCACCAGACCCCCTTACTGTGGGGGTCAAGAATTTCTGGGCTCACCCGTCATCTTTCTTCGTTTTGAAATGACAAACAGTTGATTATGGTAAGCCAAAGTTTAAGCCTATGACTATTTTTTTTTTCTTATTTCTCAGCCTCATAGTGGTTTTCATGACTTTCATTGGTACAGCTCTGGTCCTCATGTTGACAAATGCCAATAACAGACTCCAAAGGCAATCAAAAGCCTAGAATCAAGACTGGATATTGAAAGCTCTTACACCTGCGTTAAGGAAGCAATTGAACACACCTAACTAATCAGAAACAGCCATTTGTCCCAAACTTTATAACCCTAAAATGGTGGGGGGGACACCATGTAAAAAGTGCTGTAATTTCTACATGGTGAAATCAAAATGTGAGGGAGGGGAAGTGTGAAGACCAGACGCGACCAAACAGGGGATCTATAAGTTACCAAAGGGGCACTCCAGTAACCACTGAGTCTCGTGAGAGACGAAATAAGAAGGGGGTGCTATACTCCTAAGGGACGTATCCCAAAAAATGAATAAACCCCTAAACGGGTAACTGAGGAAGAAGGAGTATATAAAGAAAATAAAGGAACAGGGAAAAGAAAAGAAAAAACGACTTCGACCCGAAGCAGAGAGAAAGAAAATGTCTTTTCAAAAAACAAACAGAAGAAGTTCTGAGGCCAACTAAAACCAGGGGGGAAACTGGTTAGTAAGAGGCAGAAAGGTTTGTGCCCCAACGGCGACACAATAACCCCTTAAAACCGCCAACCTCAAAATCTGGACATATACTGTCCTAATACCTTTTTCCCAAAAAACAAACAAACTGAAGTCAGAATTCTTTTAAATTTCTTGGTTCCTAAAATCCTTACACCTTGCTCAGAAAAGCGACAGGGAACTGGCTAGAGCAAAACACGTTACACTCAAGTACCATTCCACTGCCTGCTGATGCTTTAAATACCCAGCCACAGGTGTGGCTGGTAATCAGCGGAAGATCAACCCACAGGTGAAACAGATCAGAGGTAACCCTGCAGGAATGCACAGAATGTTAGAGCAGGCACAATCCTCCCACAGGAACCAAAAATAAAAAAAAACTTTGTCCCAAACATTATGGGCCTCGCTGTATAGATATGCACACGCATACAGACACACACACACACACACACACACACACACACACCTTGTTGTATGGTTATTTATTTCATTTGATGCAAAATAATGGATGCAAACCTGCACCTTATCCCTTTTTCTTACAGAGATACACTGCAGACTTAACAGAGCATCGCATATGGGTGTTTATAGCACAATCTCAGGCAGACTATACAATGTATGAACATGAGGCCGACAGTGTCATTTCTGAGTGCATTCTCAGTGTACACCCATAGGAGGAGCCCTTTCACCACTGATGAGCTTTAGGACGAGGCAAAGTAATGTTTTTGGTTTCTGAGCTTTGTTGGAAGGTAGTATGTGTGTGTGCGTGCATGTGTGAGTACAACTTTGAACTATGACCCTGAAATTAGAAATGATTTGATCTGGCTTACATTTGTCAAATAAAGAGGTAATGAATTGCAGCAAGGTGAGTGTCAATCAGAGCTCATTAAATGTACCTTTAGCTACGTTTTTAAATCCTTCACCCAATGTGAAAATTAACTATTACCTTTTGGAACTGGTTCTCTGATCTCTGATTTTTTAAATTAATTTAATAAAAATTCCTTATATTCAATCATGGAATTCACACAATCTTTAAATTATCTGTCATGGTTTCTGTATGTCCTGTATGTTTTCTTTATCTCTCAATCCACAATCTTCCTCAATCCACATTTTCTCTTTGTTTTGACTGAAATTAAATGAAAGTCTGTGTGGGCTGTGATTGCACTTGTTATCAAAATAACACTTGTCTTTAATTGTGAGTCAAAGTCTCTGATGAGTCAAGGAGGTTAAATAAGTAGGCACGCATCACCTCAGATCCAGTTGCCACTGCATGAAAAAGTGCTGACATCATAAACAGGCGTGCTCTAATTCAGCCTGTGAGAGTCATCATGAATGAAGCCCCTTTAATGGTTTCATTAAAGCAAAGTATCATTGATCTCCACTCTTGCATTTAGCACAAAGCACTCCGCTTTCATCTCCTTGTAGCGCTGCCTGTTCATGATTACAGAGCTGTCTGTCAAACGGTGGTTTGAATTTTCTTACTATTTTGTCAATAGATAAGCCTGCGATCGAGATTTCATTGATTACAAAATTGGCTCAGGGGCATCGCTGATTGGATCACAGCAGTGAACCGTGAAAACACAAAGAAGAGATAACAGATACTGGTATAAGGCAATTAAGAATGGGTAAATAATAAAGACTACATCTGAAAACACAACTATAGGACTGCAAACGTTACGTCGATTTGGGACATTTATGGGTGAAAACATCAGGCTGTCGCAGACCGCTTATCTGTGCCTGATAGCCTATAGCCCATTCTATGCCTGTTGTACCTACACAATCACACACATGCTAAAGCTGCAGTTTCTGTTCATACCAAGTGCAGCCATAGCCAGAAATACCATGAACACATGGATATATGTATATAACTGGAGATATGTAGGCTTTAGCAGGTGGAACTGTCAGCACTGATATGCAAATGTGCACCACCATCATCTCTGATCTCCACCCAAAATCATGCATTCCCTTTGCCTCTGAGATGACAGATAACTGCTTCACAGAACAAGAAAGCGGAAAAATGGGGAGGAGGACAAAATAATAATGATGTCTAATGATTTCCAGGTTAACCCCCTCATCCAAATATGTAATAAAGTGTAGGCAATGTTTGCAGCTGTGGTCCATCCTGATACCACAGGGAGCTATGCTGGCAAGCCCATTGGAGCAGATGTTCCTAATGGAACCTTTGATCTGCTTGCCAAAGCTCAACACAAAGGAAGCAATCTTTGCTGTCTGCTAGCGACAAAGCCTGCATGGAGGGCCTGTGTTTGCTAGGGCAAAACAGTTGATCACACAGGTGTGGTGTGCACACACTTCTGTGTGAAGCGAAGACAGGGCTTTGGGGGTGGGGGTGAAGGTAGGTGGGGAAGACCGTAGTCAGAGGCCTGGTCCTCAATTTAGAGCTTCTGGACTGTGTGTCTGCAATCTGACCACTTGAGGATCTGAAAACAAGCAGTGGAAGGTTTGAAATCAAGCGTGTTTTTAGTCCCTGTTCCTGGTGAGGCGATAGCCCTGGTTTTGAGATCCCCAGCTGGCCTTGGGGGTTCAATACAGATGGTGAATGAAGAATGTATAATGCTGGGCCTTGTGATGGGCCAAGCTTTCCGCAGAGGCCAAGTATTACTTTATTTGGTCATGCTGGAAGTTTCTGTCGAATGGACCAGCTGTCTCCTCTTAAGGCAAACTGGGGACAGACCTGGAAGGTCCTTTTGCTTTACCTGACCTTTAATGAACCTGAAAGATGAACCTCGAGGCGTATTTTTGCCTTTCATTTTGTCTTTAGCCAAATATGTTCCAGTAATCCAGCTTTCAGTAGTCATTACCCTCAGGGTGCTCCTGCAGTACGTAATAACCAGAGTTCTCAGGAGGTCTTTTTTATTTAATTTAATTTTTTTTACAGAGCTCACTTTGAAAAAAGAAAGGTTTCAGATATTGCTTCTTTGTGGAAAATGGGATTTGCCTTGCCTTCTGAATTTTTGCACCTCAGGCCTTAATTTTCCCAGCCCAACATGTTTCAGCCAGATTTAATCCCAGCCAGTGAAATAATGCTAGACGGGGCCAGGTCAGGTGACAGGAGCTGTCTGTGGGCGGGGCTTCCAGGGCATTCAGGGTGGGTTTTGTGCGCGAGCAGCAAGCCTTTGTGTTTGGAACAGCGTGCACTTCCTGGACGCGGGCCTGGGTAGTGCCAAGTTTTCCCCCTGCCACGGTCCGTGCGTTAAGTCGCCATCGCCCATCGCGATTTGAGAGGAGGAGCCCGGCACCCAGGGAGGAACCTGCCGTGTCTGCGCCAGTAGTGAGCGCTGTAATTTGGCACCTGTCTGCGCACGTTGATGGGCTTGATTGCCATTTTCCCAGCGTGCACTAACCCCCCCGCCCGCAGCATTCGCGGTCTGTCAACTGGAAATAGCCACATCATCAACATGAGTCACCAATGAACTGTGGAGCATTGGAAGATTAGACCCTGTATGTAATTTACAGGGTGAACCCTAAATGCACACATTTAGCTACATTGAATAGGACACAAACAGAACAAACCTGATTTCTGTTCCAGTCAAGCATGAAATGTGCACTGATTTGATAATGCCACAAAAGGGCACACATTGAAAATGTTCAGCATAGTATCACAATGACCACGACAATTAATACAGTCACAGATACATTAAATTTATGCAGTGCCAATGTTAGCAATATTCAGGCCAGAAAATTCCTTCAGGTAAAATGGCAGCAGGATGTTCTCCTAAATATGACTTAGAGCTTGGTGTTTTGAAGCGTATTTAGCTTTCTATGAGTGATAATAAAGTCATTATGAATACCCACCAAACCTGAATAACTGGGTGACAGAGCCAGTCTGGGAAAGGAAATAGTTATCCACTTTAGGAGACCGGAATAACGAATAGCTATAATACACTTGTACCAGCATTTCCTGCTTGTGCAGATAATTGTCTGACAAAGGTCTTAAAAACCAGCAAGATGAATTTGAAAGGATCATGCTTTGTACAATGGAAGCCTGGGCTAATAGGCGGTCTCATTTTAATGAGACACGAGGAAGCTGTGATTACATGACAGGACCAGTACATAAGGCCCAGGTCTCGAATGTATTTATTTCACCTAAGTCCTGTGTGTCCAGAGGCCAAATTTGAAAAACCTGCTTGAAAAGTGTTAAATAAATGAGAAAACATTTATATAACATATTGAAAGATGAGCAAGCATATATGGATGTGTGTGTGTGTGTGTTTAATGTGGGCTCTGTCTCAGCAGCTGGTTACAGTTGAGGTGATGTCAGGCAGAGATAAGGGAGGACAGTGTTGAGACCCCAAGAATATTAATGCAGAATATGCAGTATTCATATATCAGCTCTCTCTCTCTCTCTGAATCCTCAGGCAACTATGAAATGTATACTAATGCACATCTTTCACAAAAGGCAAAATCACAATGACTCCCACAGCAGAACGACAATCATTAAAATGAATAGATACACAGCTGTATAAATGTTATGCAATACCAATGCTAGCGATATTCATTGTCTTAGTCCTTCATATGATTAGGTAATTTCAGTCCTCTTCGAGTGTAATGTGAGTGCTGTTAAAAGTACTTAGCTTCTGTAATAATTTTAGTGGCTTTTCTTGAACATTTGAACAATTTCTTCAATAATAATATTATAATTTTCTGGTACTCATGTTTAGTTTCTACAAAATTATACCAATATGCTTACATGCAGTGGTCATTGTTATAAATATTGCACTTACAATATGTACTCTACTTAGCAATACAGTACATTTGTAACCAGTTGATTATAGGTGAATAGGTGCAGGGCCACTCTTATGCTATCATGCTTTTTCCCAAAAGCCTTTAATATATTTGTGAATCTGCCACAGATGCCACAGACTGTCTGTTGGTTATTACAATGATGACTGAGCTTGGCTTTGAATATCTACAGATAAAGTCAGCTGTGAGCATTCACCTTCCGGGAGGCCACTTTCAATCACTCATTCGTTCTTCCACTTCATTTCATTCGGATGCCTGCTTGAATTAAGTCTCCTGCCCAAATCTGTTGCTGCATGGCAGGAGGTGATCCAATTTCATATGGAGTGGAGGACACGGTCTCAGACAAGTATACTGTGCCAAACAAAGTTCGAAGCTCTACTGGGTCTGTTAATAAAACAGTGTTAGGACAGTCTGTGACTTATCACACTGGGTTAAGCTGACACTAAACTGGAAATAAAACTGTCACAGTGGTGGCAGTCCTAACCAAACTCAATAATGTCTTAAACCACAGAACCAATCTTCATTTATTTCTAGCATTTTTATTCAAGTTATTTTTTGTAGTCCAGCCAATTAGTAATAGGAGAAACAATGTGTCTCATTTATACTGCTTTCGTAGCTAAACATGGAAGGCAGAGAAAAACTTGCATGTCCAGAGGAAACCTACAGTTTGCAAGTTTGCAGATGAACTGAACTGAATTAAATCAACTCTTCTCTTCTCCTCTGGACAAATCTGCCGATAGAGGGCAGCCCACCAAATGCACAGCAAGCAATGCCAGACCAGGAGTGCCACCATGAGATTGCTAGATTAGCAATGTGATACTTGCTGTGACAACAGGAAAATTGCATTGTGGCGACCACAGAACTATGCAAATGTTTCGTCAGGGATTCCGGCACATGAACTCCACATGCCAACTCCGCATGCCAACCCCACTGCCTTCCCAGCATACACAGCTCTCTGAACAAAGGGGGTTTGACTGTTTAGACAGAACATATATATACCAAAATAAACCGCTAAAACTATCATAACACTCTTGTAGTGTCCTCCTGATGAAGCTGAAGCTTTGGGTTGAAGCTCATTTAAAAAGAGTTTGTTTTAGGTTGAGGATTCGTTAAAAAGTGGAGGGTTTTAAAAGAGTGTGTTTTAGGCTGCAGGTCTTTTAGAAGAACCAGGGTTGTAAAAAAGTGTCCTTTATCACTTTTAAAAAGAGCAGGGTTAAAGCTGCACTTTATCTCCTCAAAAACGGCAGGGTTGTAAAAGGGTTTATCTCCTTTAAAAAGTGTAGCAGTGTAAAAGAGTGTTTTTTATGAAGCCCTCATGATTCTAGTATAATTTTGCAGAGCAACAATAACAATCGCAACAATAAAGATATTTACTACAATATGTACAACTGTACAAAATTGAAAAATTATAATGAATTACATTATAACAAGTGACAGCAAACAGTTTACACACATACAACATTTTGTGTGACGTAATTGTGGGAGAGGTCATCACGCTTAGGAATTAAGAAACCCTATTTGCCCTATTTATTTGTCCCATAGGCCGTCTATTTCTTGAAGTTTCGGACCTGAAGGGAATGACGACACAACTTATAACAGAATGGCGTGGCCTATAGAACATTGTGTCTTCCCCAACCAAGCCTGACCTTCTACTGCCCTTTTGCCATCACTGCAAAAATTCAGAGCTAAAGGGACTGGAAGGTGTGGTGGAAATTACCTCAATTTCCCCCCGTTCGGTGAGAAGAGTCCAACAGACTTACACACAATATTAATTTTATACACTTAAAAGTAGGTGAAAGGCGGGTTCTGGAATTTTCCCAAAACCTGTCTGTCTCAAACTGTTTTGCAGCTTGTCTTTGATTGGTTAAAAACATTGGATTTCTGAGATACAGAGTGTTTAGACGTTCTGACTTCTTCAAGGCTATCATGTCACAGTGACTAAAAACAATGGAGAAATACAGAGACAGTTTTCTGGGGAAAATAGGAACATGCACAGGAGGGGCTATGCATTCCCAATAACTCTCAGTTAGACAGAAAATAAATTTTAAATGATTTCTTAAGGTTATATAAAAGTGAGTAAATACATAAACAGTAATTTCTCATTTTTCCCTTACAAAGGGGAGGAACACGGGGAAAGGAACACAACCTTCCTTCCATTGGCACGTCCACTCGAAGCAATGGCTGCCACATTTATAAGTGCAGATACTCCTCTCACAGTAGTGGGGGTGAACTTGGTAGAAGTTGTAAAGATAACAGAATGTAAACGCAAGATAATCTTATAGGTTTGTTCAGCAAGCTGTTCATGTTGTTTGCTTTAGTATAAATTGAATGAGTCAAGTGTCACCACATGTGTACTGAGCTCATTAAAGAGGAACTACCAATGAAAGCATCCATTTTCAGGTACATTATAAATGAAGACTTAATTCATGGCAGCAAATCCAAAAAGTAAAGCCATAGAATTTAAATATAAATAGATTGTGCTCTTATTTCAGTCCGTATGTTTAAAAGCAGAAGTACATATCTCAAGAATGAATTACATTCTGGAAAAAATCAACACAACATTTTTAGTCAGGATGAAGCTCAAAGATTAAAAAGTTGCCTTTGTGAGTGAAATGGTGTTGTATGCTGATGGCAGTCTTGTAATATTTTGAAGAACACACACACACACACATACACACACACACACCCTCTCTGTACTGATACAATGCCAGGCCCTAAGCTGCCACTTTAAGATTCCAAACAGTGAGTCTCCCAGCTGGAGCAATGCTTAGCATTCAGCGACAGCGACTGCAGCTGCCAGACTTCATTGCATGTGTCACTGTACGTGGAAAGACAGACAGCTGCATCTTCACTGAGGTAATCAATTAACGCTGGACCTCCCAAAGGTCGCGATCGTCATTTTCTAACTGCTGTCAGTGCATTTTTCACCATCCACACGAAGAGGGACTTATTTCTTTGAATATCTGTGTGGAACTTGTACCACTGACCCAGCGTTAATGTTCAGAAAACACCTTTATGCTTACTATTTTCAATGGCATGTTCATGATTTGCTATGATGTCATGCACACTCCAGGGCTGACTTCAAAGCCTGAACTAATCCGCCAATCAAGCATAACAGGAAATGGAGCCAGGCGGCTTTTCCTCTATGTAATATGTAAAGCTATTTTTCTATTAAACCAAGCTTTCCCCGTGGTCGGAGTTCAGCCACGTTGATTGGTCAGCAGTCCCCCAGGGTGACACAATAGGTCCATACATCACCCAGGGATGGGAGGGTATCAATCTGCTTGTATGACAGCATCTTATTGTGCACCAGTGACTCTCACTGGTTAAGCAGGCCTCTGAAAGTTCTCCTGTTGAGTTGCACATGAAGCATATACCTCCATCACATGTGTGTGTGAGTTCAAGTTGCAAAGTGCAGTGTGTGACACAAGTTATACAATATCAAAAATACAATCTAAATCCATAACATCAATCAAATAAAATAAGCAGTTGCCCAGTTCTGTCCCAACATGGGGAACAGACATCTGCAAAACATCCTGTGAGCGTAGGCCATGATGGCCACGGTTTCTTCGCAAATACGTACACAGATAAGACGTGCATCCCAAGGATGCACTTATAAATGTAACTGTGCCAGTGGATATGCCTAAACAAGTACAGAGAAGGTCACTCAGCTCTGGCATGCAGGGCACAGTGGTGCACAAGAACTTCACTGTCAATAATAAACAATAAGGCACAATGATAGACAGCATGCAACATCCTTAAGCATTAGGCTGACACATTCATATAAAGCAGATCACCATAATCAAGCCGAGGCAAACATGTTACCAGGTATTTCCTTAGACAAGCCAATATGGAGAAGTCTGTTGATCAAGATGTTGTGTTCAACCATGGTCAGCAGGTTTCCACTGTCTATGGAGTCATATAAACACAGACTTACAGGCTTATAAGTAGAGTCATTGAAATTCCTGTGATCTAATAGTGACCCCCTACAGACACATCAGACCACATCAAATGACTGCATCAAAAGTGCATGACATTCAAAATAGAATTTGCCGTCTGCCTTGTTGCATTTACTTATAAAATCTCACAGCTACAGTACTATGAAAATGAAAACCCAGCATAGCTGTTTGTATGGAGAATTGCTTCCTTTCCATTTTGCAGAGTTTGAAATTTAATGTAAAACAGGGAAATTTACTCAGAAGCAAGTTAATGGAAAAGTGCATTGCACCTGGCCTTATCTTATTTCATTGGCGAGACCTGCCATTTTCAGATTTGCTTTTTAAAACAATTGTCTATATCTTCAATGAATGCTTCTCTTCGACTTCTCTCTCTGCAAGGACAATGAGTTTCTCACTAGTCTCCACAACCTGTATCAAGCAAATGAGAAGTTTTACTTCAACATTTCTTATCAGCGAACACAAAAATGGCTCTGAAATGCTCACATTGCACACTTTTACAAAAGCCAATACAGCACTGGGCATTTAAATACTGAAAACACAGAAATAAAAATAAATACTTTTAATAAAAATCAGGAATCTCAATGCTTTTAAAGGGGCAAAGTTCATTTGAGCAAATATTCAACCACAATATGAGATCATGTGTGTACCAGGATTCTTTCTATGGCAAACAGGAATCAAGAAATCAACCAATCACATAATATAATCCCTGATATATAGGACTAAATGTTACAATGAATCCAAACAGACTACCCACAAAGACTCCCATAAAATGCTTTTAAAATAGTCTGCCTATTACTGTACAGATGCTAGTTCCATTAAATACAGAAAAACAGCCATATGACCACAAGCCATACATTCCTTCAAATCAATATAATCCGTAAACCTGTTCTGGTCCTGATTTGATTCCACATATCTGCCTCTGTACCAATACAGCCCTGCCAGCAGGTGTCACTGTAATGCAGTAGAGACTATGAGCTGTACGCACAAAAATAAATAAATAAATAAATGAATAAATAAACAAATAAATAAACACTTGTGTCCTAAAGATTTGATATCGATCAAAGCTTTAAAAAGAGACTCCAGAACACTCTCTGAACAGGTGATTTTATGTTTGCTCTGACCCACTATGGCACTGAATAATATGCCACTATTTGTAGAATATTGGATACCTCAGCACAAAGTGGCACAAACGTTTTACTGTATTAAAGTAAAATGAAACCTTGAATCAGGCTTCATGATTTGCTTTTAATAATGTTTCTCTAAGCATATGACTGTTAGTGGTTTTAATGTATTCACCTCGTTTTAAATTGTGCATGTTTATTTACCCTTTATTCCACCATTCTTTCATTATTCATTAAGACCAATATGTTTTGTACAGACCAATCTTCAATGAAAATTTCCCCATTTTAATATAGAATGATGATGAAATGCTTAGCTATGAAACTTGGTTATTATTTGCTCTGGCTTATAAATGTTCATGGGGACCTTCATGAGAATAAATCACTGGTCACATCCTGTTGTCGATCCTTCGCTATGAGATCTATTATTAGAGCTGACTGCAAACATGCACAGCTTTGTGACAGTGATGTGGTTGGGTGACATTGTAGATGTCCACATTAGATGGCTGTACAGTACTGTTAGTTTTGCATTTCAGCTTGGTGGTTCAACTCTCTCTATTCTGCTTGAGCAATAATGGCAAAATAAATAAAAATAAATAAAGAAATCCTCTGAATCTTTGGAAATACAGATGCCAATTTATAGTTGTATTTGAGGACATTATGACAGTAATGAAAAAATGTGTCAAAAGAACATGTGACATGTTGTTTCTGGTACGTCATTCAAAATCGAGTGGTGCTGGTGGAAACCCACTTGAGCCATGTGTCTAATGCTGAGCAACTGTTTTGAAAAGAACCATATGTTTAAAGCAGATGACCCCTGTGACCAAAACTGCATTTACTCAACCTGTCATTGCATTTCCTGTCTGTCTGATTTACAGGAACCAAAAACCTATTCCTTTTTATATAATGTAGCCTAATATGTTGTACAATGTTAAAATGATATGATTGTGGTCATTCTGCCCTAAATTTGTGCATTGGGATGAAAAACATTTGGTGGACACTTGATAAATGTGAGTGAAGACTGTGCTTTGAGAATAATTTCAAATGTGAAGATAAATGTGGCGTGTACACATGCAACAGCAAAAGGCTGTATGCTCACTACAAGCGACAATAGATGGACTATGAACACCGCTGCATTAATCACACATGGATAACTTGTTAACAATGAGGCCAAATTGAGGCCTGACACCGGTATTTGTCAAGCAGTTATTTTAAATGAGCAGAGCAAAAGATGGTGTTTATTAGCACATAACTTTCTGGACTACAACAGCTGCCAGCCCCTTGGCATATGGCCGTGTTTATGCAACACTAGTGGTAAACTTTTAGGATTCATTAGCTGCTCTATTGTTTTTCAAAGGTGAACCTTATGAATAGCAAGAATAGCATACATTTCTTCGTAAACATATAGATACACATTCAACATATAGAATATAGTATATTTATTGCTGTAAAATATGAAGAAAAAAGGGGCCCAATTGACATAAATGTCATCCTGTGAAAAAATATGACTGCAATATGAATTAGAGATGATGTAGTAGAGTATTATTTGTTCACTTCCAAAGTATATGGACAAGAGCTTGGCTTGTACGACAGATATAAAATGTGGACGAGGTCATAGCAAGAGAACAAGCTGAAAGTGGGTAAAATTATTTGCACTAGCATTATAGTAGTCATATATATATATATATATTTTTTTTCTTAACAGAATGAACCTGAAGCAGGTGTAATCACCTGTGGTGGCATAATCTTCAGCATCGTTTCCATCTTCAAGCTTATTGTCATCATCGTCACCACCACTACTGCCACCACCATCATCATCATCACCCTAATGTGCATGATGATAATGGCGATGATCATTATTATCATCATATATATAATCATTGATGTCATCATCATCATCATCATCTTCATCTCTTTTTCATAATCATGACAGATAATATAATCATCATGGATATATTTGCAAGTACTAGGTATCTTCCTTCTCCACCAGAGAGACCCTTATTTCTACACATATCCCTTCTCTGAGCTCCTCCTGATTAAAGACCCTTACATTCCTCAGTGTTTTTGGTTACATTTTTCATTATGTTATGTTCTCTGTGATTGCAAGAATAACATAAGTGCATAGACCTGCAATAGACTGGCAGCCAGGGATAGGCTCTAGCACCCTCGATGACACTGACCGTGATTACGCAGGCCTCTACTGCTGTCATGTACTTCAACAGCCCCACTTAAATTAATTTGAATTCAATTTAAATTAAATGTATTAATTAATAGTAATACAGTGTCACTTTACATCAGTCCTTACCATGAAGCACATACCCAACCCTACCCTTCTCTTGACATCATTTCCCATGTCCCATTGCCTTCTCAGTTTTCCTGTCCCTTCAACCATCTGTTCAGCTGAGACCTAACCCATCCCTCAAAATCCAGCTTCAACTTCTCGTTTCAAAGTAGTCAGACATTTAGACTTTTTTCAATTACTGAATATCTGCTCTCTGCATAACGATGTATCCCAGTATGTTATTGAATCCCCTTTTTCAACTGTCCACCTAAGACTGTAGCCAATACCTCTATTGTATTATTAAGCATTTCCTTTGCCATTCCAATGTTTTATTCTCTCAGTTTTCATAATCAATCATTTGCTACATCTAAGGATGAATGTAGGTCCTCCCTCTCCTTTCCTTGACACTTTTGTCTTTCTCTTTGCTGTGATCTCCATATCACCTTTCCGTGCTGTCTCGGTGCTCACACGTCTCACTGTCAAGCCCCTGTTCAGTACTACATGACATGACCATCAGCACACCTGACATGTCTTATTTATATTTTTGCTTATTAGCATTCACATTGGCTTCATTCCTCACCCTTTCATCATTTTCTCTGCAGAGTCTGAGAACCACAAAAGTATCACAGAGAAATCCTTCGTTATGTCTCAATCCAGTTCTGTGATTGTGATTTCTACATTATCCTTCTGTGTTTCCAATTTTAAAAGCGATCCTGAAATAACATGCCAGCATTGGTCCATGAACTAACAGAGCTATTCAGTGTGTTGAGTGTGTCCTGAGAGGATCCATAGTGGTAATTGCAAACTGCCTCACACATTTCTCTTTTTGTTATGGCTTTTTGTTCCTTTTGCATTCTGTTTTGTAATCCACTTCTTCATATTTATACCACTGATTTCATTATTATTTGTACTTCCTAGAAGAATTCATTCATAATTACTTGGACATTTGCCTTTATAGTTCTAGTTCCATATTTTTAACGTCCACCTCTCCACCCTCTTGTTTGATATTTCATCCCATCCATTGTCCTTTCCCTCACTTATACCACTTATTTAGAGATTTTTTATTGTTTCAGAGTTACATTATGTACCTGTCTTAGATGTTACAATCTGCTTGGTCATAGCTCTCTGGCTAATGATCTGTGAAACCATATTATACATCAGGCTGGAACTCCTCTGTCCACTTTTTCATTATGCCACATTGCATTCTGCTGTCTCTATATGGCTCTGACTCTTCCCCCTAGCATAACTCGTGTTTGTTCTGTCAGAATATCAACATATGGTATGCATTGTTTGTATGTCAACATGATTGATGTGACACACTATGTGTTTGAGTATGAAGTAAACCAGGTGAATAAGTCAACAATTCCAGTTTCATCCCACGCCGTTTGTAACATACTCATCTGCTTGCTGTATCCATCCCTTTTCCGTAGCGTATCATCTGCAATCTGTGCCTTCCTCTGTGTTGCTGTTCTGTTGCTATTTTCAGTATTCTCACACGTCTTCTCGTGTGTATCAATCATCTTCTGCCTTTTTGCTTACCTCCCTCTGAAACCTGGCTTTCTCCTCGCAGATGTTCCTTCTCTTTCAGCATGCGGTATTTTATATTATTACCAACGTTTTCACTGCTATCAGACTGAGATCAGGCTCCATCAGCTCCAGGAGGACTATAACCTCTTTCACATAATCCCATTATAGAGACCTCCAATACAATAATATAGCTGAGTTCACCAGGACTCCTAACCATGAATTTTCCTTTCACTTGTTCAGGCGATGTGCTTTCACCCATAAAGTTTTTCCTTTCTAAAGGCAGATTTTTTTCTCAATTATTCCCTTTCCTGCTGCCTATTCAAAGAAAAAAAAACCTTCTTGCTGTCTTCTCTTTCCCCTGTCACAGGATTCTAGTCACATGTTGACATTTCTGTGTCTGCAGTGGCATCTCAAAAATGGTAGCTCACATCTTGAAATTCCATAACTGGGTGACCTGTAGTGGCCATGTAACCGCTTTTCACACCTGTGTAATTACAGCATATAATGATGCTCCGTGTATCTTCAGACACACGCCATTGTTTTGCAGCTGTGCTACCATTGTGATCACTGTATCACAGCTTTTCAAAGTCACAACTTTGCCTTTCTGATTCTCCTAAACAGATCTTTTTTATATACATTTTTTTTATAAACTACATTTTAATTTTCATCTCACTTCACTAGATCAAATAATATTCCAGCTATTCATTGCTACCACCCTGTATAATGTCTGGTAGCTGTCCATTCAGCAACACTGTCGCATGATCTGTCACATCTCAGTAATATTAAATTTAAAGGAAGGTTTACCAGCTGTCTTTGAATGGCTTATTACCTCAGAACTGTATTTTTGGATAAAACGAATGCATTAAGGACAAATTCTCTCATCAACAATCAGGAACAAATCGGTTCTGATTTTATTCTGTCAGTTTGATGAGACACCTGTTACTGTCCCACCACATCAGAATTTGGTATATAGTTTAATCTAAACCTTTAGGTTTAGATTACATCCAAACATTGCACTCTTGTTCCTTAATTTTGATTAATGATTTCAAACAGATGTTGCATTTTTAATGTGCAACATAATCAGCTCTGCAGGGGCTGAAATCAATAAATGAATACAGTTTAAGAGGCCAAGTAAGTTTTACTTACTGAGCCTTAAGGGAAAAGTACCCTACAGCTAGACTGTGCAAATATACTGGGCTTTATAATGAAACAGAACACATATCCACCTATTTCTTTAGTTTAGTTTATTTCTATTGTCACATAATTATAATTTGGTGAGAATAATTTGTGAGGGGTTGCTTTCTTTTTTTTTTGGCTGCAACTAGCTTGCATTTCCTTATTTATTTTTTTTTTCTTTTTAATCCTGCTTTGCCTCCTAACACCCGTCGGCTACTTGGCAGTTACATCTGTAATATCCAAGCCTGCGATTTTTACAACTCAAGGCCTGGGTGTTCCTTACACAACATACTGCATGTTGTTCATGTTCATAACTTCTATCACATTTAGTTTGGAAATCGGCAGTTTCTGAAATGAGTCCTTAGCCCATAGATTAGTTTCAAGGAAGGCCCTGGAACCTCCTTGTAACTCAACGCACACAATAAATGTATATCACTGACCAACTGGTTGAATCTGAAACTGAATGCTGAATTTGGTCCATATTTGTTGAGAACAAATGCTTTTTTAATGCTAGTTCTTATATAGCCTTCTTAATACAAATGTATTAAGAATAAATGTACACACAGTATGTCTAAGCATGTTAACAAGTCATTGTTAGATAAGATATTAAAGTTGATTAATGTGCAGAGATGCCAATAAACACCTAGTAAGGAAATTTTGTGGGACTTGCATTGTAGGATTGTTATTAGTAACTTAGCAATGGTAAATATCATTGCCATTTCAAAAATATCAGTGTCTGAAACATTAACTGATATGAACATAGAAATCAACATTAACATTTGTGGGCAATATGTATACATTCATGTATACTACAGATTATAACTGTAAAGTATGCATCTTCTGAGGGTAGTCACACAGCATACACCACAGATTTGTGGCCAGCAATAAAGAGAATTTACGTAAGCTACTGTACACATTGTATTTAGAGACAGCAAAGCAACCATTTTTTAAATTATTTTTGATGATTGCATTCATCAAATGTGCAAAGCAGTATTTGATTCGGACTTTGGCTGAATCTAAAGGCTTACTATTTGACTCATTATTCTGTCCTATAAGTACAAATTAAAATATTTTATCACTGGATGCCTGCCAACATATCAAATAATCAATCCTGGGAAACAAACCAATAAAAATATTATGGAGGCTGTATAAACTGCACGTAAGTTAAATCAATCACATCATAATCCTTACATACAAAAGTGGTACCAAAAAACTTTAAGTGCAAGAAATTAAAGGCAATACTCAGTTCTTGATTGTGTTTCATATTGCAACTGTTAGAAGTAAATTAACATGTATTTTATTCAGTTGAATGATGGAAAAATAAAATCGCTTCAAGTTTTGTAATATATATTAGCTTTTGAACCTTTTGAATATCCAGATGCCCACACTTTGCTTAAGCAGACTGACATAGAGAATCAAACAAACTAACAACAAACAAACAAATTACGTGTGCCCCCAAAGGCACAGACTGTGCTAGGTGTTAGCAAGATGGTAGCACAGAAGCTCTCTTTCTATCTTGTACCATTTTATTGGACAAAACCAGATATTATATTTATTCTGATAACAGAGAAAGAACGGGCTCCATTTAATACTGTAATCGAAAGTAATTATTTTGTCCATAAAACATCGGTCTAACTATCCACCGTGATATGCACTGACATTGTAACATTATTCACACAATATTTTCTGCAAACCAGCAGAGAGAGAGAGAGAGAGAGAGCGAGAGAGAGCGAGAGAGAGAGAGAGAGAGAGCGTTGCATTCAGCATGGATGTACTGACAGGAAGGAATGTAGCACCGAGGTTAACATTACTAAGAAGCACATTTCACAACGTGGTTCTGAATCTCTCAGGGTTCAGTAATTGATTTGGTGGCGATTTATTTGATCAGAAACCACTCGCATACATCGGGTTACCCCCCTGGCAAAAAAAATGAATGAAAGTTGGACGATGAATGAAGCTGGCGTTAATGGGTAGTGAAGGGGGAGACCTAGCTCGGGAATCGAGCGAGCGCGCACGCGCCCCACCCCCCTCAATTAAAAAAAGGAAAAAAAATCTCAAGGTGTTCTCTATAAAGCCGAAGATGGCGACAGACTGAGAAGAGGAGCATAAGGGGGATATCAGGACGATGAGCAGAAAATACAGCTTTCTGCACCAGAAACGGAAGAAAAAATAAAAGAAAACACATTTGCTCAAGGATGACAGTTTTTAAGTAAGATTTCCTCTTCATGCGTGATATGCGTTTCCTGAGTACTGGCGAAGGGGCGCTGAGGATGCTGGTAGGATTTTGCAGCATGCTAAAATTATGGGTGTATAGGGGAGATTTTGTCTGGCTGTTTTTCTTTGCAATGGATCGTTCAAAAAATTAGACGCAGAGGTGAGGAAGTGGATTGATTTTTTAATTCAACGCCGGAAAATATGCAGCCCATCATCATGTTGCAAAGGAGGTAGGTGACATTGTTTGGGGGAAAAAACTGGAGAGGAGAATAACCCACTGGAGATTGATTTTGTCTCCCCCTAAAATATGATCAGGGGTGCTTGGATGTATCGAAGGGAAGATGATGCCGTGTTGAAAATATGTTGTGCACCCAAACAAAACGACAAACCCTGCGCCGATTCCGAGAGGGCACAGAAATGGCGAATGTCTTTGGCATCCCTGTTATTTTTCACCGTCCTTCTCTCTGATCACCTCTGGTTGTGTGCTGGAGTTAAGCTTAGGTCCAAGGAGAGGAACTACCGCAAACCCTGGAGCAACGCAACTGACGGGGACCATCCAGTACAGGGCGAAAAGTGTGGTATTTTTCTAAGCAATCTGACCAAATCCGCTGCTCCAAGTCCTCATTGCACTGATGCTCAAAACAACCAACATCTGGAGTCAGCCTGCACCACCTTGCATCGGCAGAAAACGGGCCTTGGTTCCACATTTTCAACTCCATCATTATCGACACAGTTGATTTTGACTTATTTTAGGAATTTCAGCCTTTCCTTTTGTGACTCATACTCTATCTCCGACCTGCTGTTGGGGATGGCCAACCCAGACAATTTGAATTGCAGTCTTCAGAACATGATTTGGGATTTGGGTAGCGGCGCTGTGGAGGACGAGGACGTCTGCAGCACCTGCATCCAGGCATACATGAGGCTGGACCAACACGCTCAGGAAAAATATGAGGAGTTTGACTTCCTCTTTCTCAAGTATTTATCAGAGGATTATTCAGTAAGATCAAGTACAGAGGACTGTAAGGTAAGGCTTGTCTATTCACTCGTTGCTCGAATAAGACGCACGTATTGCCGCCATGTGCTGGGTTATTTCTTTAAGCATCAACTGTCTAGATAAATGAGAGGTCTTTTTGTTATTCTGTGCACTCGTGTGTTAACGTAATCTTATTTATCCAATGCTGGCGAAGGTGTTCGCTTCATGTCTTGCGGTTGTAACTTTACAGGGTCTGTCGAGACAACCAATGGTGTTTCATGACGTCATTTTAGTATTAAAGGTATCTGTTGCCTTAGCTGTGTAAAATTTGTCTGTTCGGAAATAAATGTATTTTTCTATGGCATAGATTCATTGTCTTTGTAGATGAAATGTCTCTGAGGCCGAGTCAATCATATTTTGACGCGCTTTTTCTTGCATTTAAAGCAGCCGATTATGATCCGTTATGACATGTTACAGATCAGTCATGTAGACAACTGGGGCACTTTCTGAAAGTGTCAATGTCATCTTAATAGAATTAAACTAATGCTCGCTGCTGAAGAAATTGGTATATGACATTTAAAACTGAAGTTACGTGTATCTTTTTCGAGAGCCAGTGTGTTAACAGCCAACTTGACTTCAGAGAAATATTTCGGAATGGACATTTAGGCAGATTAGTGCTTGGAACTTTGCAAAGCATTCGCGGTGCCATAATATCCAGGAAGTGCGTTAAATCTCCAATTCTCCAACACTGAGTGCAACAGAGCGCTGGTTCCCAAACTTCAATTCACCTCTCTAGATTTGTGAGTGCTCTGCTGCTCGCCTTTAGAAGCATGCACTCTGTTGTAAATTGTATGGGATGAATTTGAATTTGAAAGCACTGGTCTTCTGTCTTTGTTGAATTAAAATTTCTGCAATGGGATTTCGCTGCTCTGGGTATTTCAATGCACTGCAAGAATGCATAAATGAATAAATGGTACATTGACTAAAAAGTAGTTGATTGTATTCGAAGATTCATCTGGAGACCACCACAATGCTAACTAAGCAACTCTCATACCTCCACTTTGAAACTGGTAGTATATTGAACAGTTTGTCTCAGTGTGATATGGGCACTTTGAGGATGTTATATGCTTCTGGGTTATTGGGATTTGCATGAAAAAATAATTTTGATGTAAGGGATGACTGACATTTTGTGAAGAACAGTAAATGGTGGTATGTTATTCTTAACATAAATTGTCCTTAACCATCCCTATGAACTATAGGGATAGTCAGCTATACATAAAGTTTGTCAATATTCATGAAGTGTATCAAGTGTGATGAGCTTGATGTCATCAAAAATCCAAGTGACATCTCATTAAACATGTAAATTGTGTGTTAAGATGTGCGAAACAAGAGAAATAACCAAGTACTGTCTAAAAATGGTTACTTTGAATGTGCCTTCTGCCAATCACGAGCAACAAAAGTGTCAAAGACCTGTTCATCCCAAGCATATACAAACAAAATGTGCTATTTTCGATTAAACCAGTTGTAGTCCATGGGGGCACAGTATCATAAGGCAAAGCTTTTTTTTTGAAGCTTTCAGCTGTTTTGCTGGTGTAAGATTGCATCTCTGTCTTTATTAATGGGCCACAAGAAGGGATGGAGAACAACAGATGACAAACAGGAACATGTTTTTTGTTTGTTGCCTGGTGTATAGTGTTGTTTACCAGTGGCTAAAATCTGATTGGCAGCTGGTTATGTGCATACATTTCCTTTGGCTGTGCCTTAAGGATAAGGGGTCTTGCACAATTTAATTATGGGAAAAATGAAAACCTTTCAATTGATGACTCCTACTAGTTCATGGATTCTGTGGATGTGCCCTGGGCTGTCAGTGTCACTGAAAATAGATCAGCTAAATATAGAAGTCAATCTCCCTCTATTATCACTGCCAAGATGTTGTCAGGAGCATTATCAAAACAGAAAAAGTGTGAAAATGTGTTTGATAAAAGAGATTCATCATATGCAGCATTGTTTCTTAGAAGATTATATCTGTGATGAAGGAGGCCTACAAATTCATGAAATTGTGGGTATCACCAGAATCACACAATCAACACCTCCAACTGTACTATTGAAGGTACATCAGCAATTTGCAGTATTTACTGCGTCTAATTCACATTTCTCATTTAAAAAATCCCTTTCTCTTCCACAGATTGGCAGGGCTTCCCTTATAAACCTAATGAGCCTTTGATGCAGTCTCTCCCAAGCAGGTCACGTGTCTTCCCGTGGACTTGTGAGGAAAGGCAAGATTTCACGTTGGTTGTTTTAAGTCTCATGTCAGCTCTGGCATCTCGCCACGAACGTCAGGCACTGGTGATGTCACCTTTTCGGAAGCTCGTCAAGGCTATCTGGCATATCCTTTGATGTTCCACTTCCAAAGGAAGCCCTCTCTGGCAACGAAGCATTTACAGCTCATTAAGGAGCCTGCGGTTGTGGACTTGAGCTGAACTCTGCAGCCCTACGTGGTCGTTAGCAGTGCTATCAAGTTTCAGGTGCTGTTCTGTATCTTTAATGAGAGCTTAAGCAGCCAAGCGGCATTGCTGCTTCAAGCTTTTAAGTCCTGGGGTATTATACCCGGGCAGAGAAAAGGTGTGACACACAGTGACCTAGGAAGATGACAGGTACAATAATGGTTAAATAATGCCGACTTCTTCCCACTCCCTCGTGTCTGAAGATGGGGTGTAATCGCAACATAACTGTTGTTTCAGCTGCTAATATGGCTTTGCGGACTGGAGAATAACGATCATCTTCAGGTTAGTTTATCTGACAAAAATGAATAAAACAAAACGGAGGAAATGCAAGAACCATTGTACAAGTCATATCTGTGGTTTGCCAATAAAATGTGTTTACTGTCCATTAGAAGGATGCATGTACTGAATTGATAGTGTAGAATGTGATACCATTTTTCACACTCAACTGAAAAGCAGACCATGCAAATGCAACACTAATAAGCCATTCCAGACCCTAAGTACATGAGGCAATGTTCTAAATGTTCATCACGCAGTGTCGTATGTGCAAGTTTCCTGCTGTTTTCGGGGATCACAGACCAGCTTGCGAATACGAAATGAAATGAGCTGTTTGAACAGGAGGAAATGGTCTGCTGTCAGTATGGTGGTTTGCAGCCAAATGTGTAGCTGAGGTGTAATCTCAAAATGCATAATACAGGACTAGTGAGCTGTGATATTGATAAAAATCATTGTAATTTTTTAAAGTCACTTATTGGATCCATATATCCATCTAACCAGCTATGTGAATTATGATAATAAAAACTGCAATATGTGGATGTTTTAAGGTATGTTTTTTTTTTTTTTTTTAAGCGTATTATCAGAAAGTTTAATTTGGATACAAAGCGGCACAGAACAAATGGTCACTGAGTGGTTTAGTGCCTCTTCATTACTTTGGCAGGACCTAGACAGCGGGATAATGCACAGGCATGCAGCGAAGATCTGCCGCGATGCACAGTTTGATTTGGGATTGATACAGGCTGCCCTCCTGAATCAGTGTGAATCAGCATGGGGACTGGGCCACTGAACTCAGCTGCTCTTCTCATGGTGTCCAGGCCAAGGATTAGCTGTCATATTTCCCAGATCAGTTCGCTAATCTAGAGCCGCAGATGCAATGCTATAGACAAAAGTCAGACTGGACTGTTAAGCTTATGGGCGATCATCGAAATTAATTTAAGATTTTAAGAAAAGCAAAAACTAACTAAAGCCAATTGAGGATACAGTATTTTACCTTGTAAAAAAAATAAAATAAAAAATAAAATCCAGTTATTACATTTTGTTTGCTAAGGGTTATTAGACTCTGTATCTGTTCAAACACAACCTTCCTTGTGCCCTTGTCTTCTTATGATACAGAAGGGGTTAACTGGTGCCAGGGCTGCATAAATTTAAATTAAATCGTTTAAGCTGAGCTTACAAAGTAATGTCTGCCTGCTAGTTGGTAGTTAGGGATACATCCACAATGGGAATTGAGAGGTGATAACCCATAACAAGCTAATTTAATATCATTAATGTTAAGTTACATTGGCCGTGGGTATGAGTGTATGAGTGAATGGTGTGTTCACTCATACACTCATTCCTCACAAACTAAGACACTAATACTCGAGGGGAAGTCTTTCCTCTCTTCTCCTTTCTTTATCTTTTCTCCTCTATCCCTTCCTTGTTTTCTTGTGACATGTTCAGAAGAAAGAAAGAAAGAAAATGAGTGAGCTAAGAGAATTAGGAAACACAGCCTGTAAGGTTTGTTAAAACATTGTGCAGCTAGAGAAGAGGAAGAACAGCCCTGGAAAAAGAAAAAATCTGAGTGGGAAGCAGAAGTACATAAAGGAAATTTGAACCATAACAGAGGGCAACAGAGAAATGGGGAGGAGAGGTCAAACCAAGAAGTGGAATCCTCTGTTAGCTGAAGAAGATATCCAGCCAAGACAAGCATTATATGTGACCGGCATATGGAATAACCCTACCGTAGAAGAGGAACTACCATTTAATGTGTAAAATGAGAAATATGTTTTGTTTTGCTAGGAACAAGTAGGAAAGTGAAACACTTGAGTGAGAGGTCAATAGAGTGTGAAAAAGTGTCCCTTCTACTTGAAGGAATCGGAAAGTAAATGTCAGACTAAAATCCTGAAGCCTAGTTAAAGCGGAAAAGGGAGACGAATCATGATTTTTGAGCAGACATTGCAACAGCTGCCTCAGCAATTGCCTTCATCAGTATCCGGAATCTCCCATAGCAGTTCATTCTTCATGTGCTGTTGCTTGGGGCAATAAAGTTTTGTCTTGCGTGCATGGGTTGCACACGTATAGTTATGAACAGAACAGGAATAAATATGGATCAGTGTTTTCTTTTTTTTTTTTAAAGGAGCATTCTGCTTTTCGTTCTGCAAAGTATTTTCTATTACACTCACTTATGATCAGCCAAGATAATTATGCAAAATAGCAGGTCAAAATGGATTAAGGGAGAGAATGGACTAAGAGAATGTCCGAAGAGAGAAAAGGAATTTGCTGTCCCTAAATGGTGTCCACAGCATTAACGCTATGTGTTTTTAATAATCTGGCTTGGAACGGCTCTGAATGGTAATGTGAACACGCAGCTCAAGTGACCAGTAATCAAGTGTACTTTTTCCATGATACAGGTCCAGTTTTGTCCTCTGACAAAAAGCACAAATTCATGTTGAGATTGTTTGTGATTAAAAGTAAAGCTACTCAGGTAAATTATATTTGTAACCGAACCACCTATTATTTTACTCATTCTGCAAGGCCAAGAGCCCCTTTACCAACAAGATTAATTGTGGGGCTGAATTATCATTTTGTTGGTGTGCAGACAGTAAACAAACCTAAGATGCAAGTTGTTGTTTACTGTGGTATATCAATGCAGCTCGTACTATGCAATTTCCCAACATTAACAGTAATATATTAATTTACTCAAATATTTAAGTGTACTATATGTGAAATTAAACTTGTGAACTTAAACTTCAGACTGTACTTTACTGCAGAGGGAATTACCTCTAATTAGATTTGAAGTTCATCCCTCACTGTACATGGGTGGTACCCTTGTACATTGTTGGTGGGCACACCTTGTGCATTGTTGGCAGGAACTAGTGTATTGGTAACCAAAGAAAACCTCACCAATCTAATTCTGCTATAGCACTTGTGGGAGGAGGCGGTGTAGTATAATGGCTAGAGAACTGGGCTTGTGGGCTCAATTCCCAAATGAGGCACTGCCGTTGCAACTTTGAGCAAGGTCCTTGAGCAGAATAGCTTTAGTAAATATCCAGCTGTATAAATGGATTATATGAAATGAATACAAACTCTGTAAGTAGCTCTGGATAAGTGTCTTGCCTTATTTTAAATGTAAAATACCAGTTGTGTCTTCCATTTGATGTTCTGCTGTGGACTACTGATCGTAGTCAGCTTATGATACAGTTGAGACCATACCAATCTGTGCTTTGTGAAAATCACAGTACAGTCACAGGGCTGTGTGCAGACTGTATGGGTATATATACAAGCCACATTGTTCACATGGCATACATCAAATAAAGTAGTGCTGTCCGTATTGTAATTGCACACATACTACATTAGCTTTAGAAACACTTTGCGTATGCACCCACAGTCCTTGTTCCAGTAGGGATTCATCTAAATTGAAAAGTCAATATAAGACATGGTAATGCTTCATCCCATATGTCTCAAAGACAGTGATACAAGCAAATAGTAGAACTAGAGTAATCATTGGTGAGAAAGTCAAATTGCATAAGAGTAGTTTGAAGAAATAGCCTATCTCTAGTTATTGCAACAACAACAACAATGACACCGAGGCAGGAAACCGTGTTTCTGGCTGAAGATGTTCTTTTCATCGTAGGTAAGCATGTGTCCTGCTCTGTATTCAAATAGGCATTGTTATCAGCACACTGTTTAGCACAAAAGAAAAAACAAATGCAGTTTTTCAGTCATTTACGTTATTCAGTTATCTTCATCATTGAAGACGATGATTAGTTAATTGGTTGAATCAGGTGTCCTAATGCTGGGATGCAACAAATACCTCCATCCACCCCTGCCATTTTTCAGTTATTTAAGGAAACAAAATTCCCCATAAACATAAAGGGGAGGGCCCAAGCAATAAATAAATAAATAAATTAGAAGAACGTGTACTTAAGTATATAAAAAATAAAATTCATGTATACAAAACTGTTGATAAGTTGTACTCCAGTGTTCTTAGGATAAATGTACTAAATTACATGTACTTATAGTGGCATTTGAGTGTACTTGAGTGTATAAAAAGTATACTTCATTTTCATCCCTGGATAGCATGTACTGTATATAGTAAAAGTAGCAGTATGAAATTGTGATTTGGTAAAGTATGTCCATTAGTTGACTCTTAAAGCACTGGTGGTGGTATGCACTTTCCCATTATGGTCTGTCAATTTACATGAGAATTCATGTTTATGTAATGGTTAGGAAGATGGTGTTTAGATACTCATTGCTGAAGGCATTATGTTCTTTTTTTATGTCAATTTCTGAGTAAAATTTTTATTAAGTCAATTTCTGAGTGCAATGTGAATAATTAAAAAATACTAATATTTAAAAGGCAAAATAATTGCCTTTTAAATATCAGTACAACCAGTTTGAATGCTCCATAGATCTCAAGCAGTTAAATGCTTCTGTATCTCTTGACAGTTGCTGGAAGGGATTAAGGAAATTAACCCTGTTGAACGCATGGTTGAATGGAATATATTTGAAATTGTCTTGTCCAAGAAGTGGCAGGACCAAACAAGGCTCATCTCTTCTTTAAATATTGTTCAGCATTATCATTATGATTAAAGAGTTGATTTGGACAAAGCCTTTCTAAATCAGCAAAAATGTGATAAATGTATAGGTAGGGCGTCCTCACTTGCATCTTGTGCACAAATGATAAAAATGAAAGCATCATAGACGAAGGAGGCTCAGGGACCGAAAGCTAAAGTCAAACGAACTCCTGATCCCACACAGCTGTTGTCTTCCAGAGAGCACCAATAGGATTTTGAGGCCTCACAGTTTAGTTCTTCAGTTCAGATTGATGACATCCCAGACTGTACTCCTTGCTGAACGGCAAACTAGGCTTTGCTTTGCTTTGCGGGCTTTAAACGCATGGGAAATTAGTTTTTTTTCCCAAGAGTTTCCAGTTGAGATGTGTGTAGCCGTGCCCGTTCACACACAGCTTTCCGCTTGCGCCGGCGTGCTCAGGCGCCTCGAGAGCCGATGCCTTTCCCTTCCTGTTGTTCGCAGGGACTCCTGGTGTTACGGCAAATTAGTTTTCCCTGGTGTGGGTGGCTAGCGGGCATAGCAGGACCGCAGAATGCGTGCTCCCTGACACCAGTGCAAATTGCTCTGGGGTTTTTTTTTTTGAAGGAATTCGGAGGCCTGGGGTGCTTTTACACAAGGCTCCAGACCCAGCGCCAGGATCAGCGGCCTTAGCAGATCAAACCAAGACGAGCACGGAAGCTCGGTTTCCCTAGCACCGTTTGAGTTGTTTTTACATGACAAAGGAGCTTCTTGTAAAATAGCCTTTTTACCGCAGCGTGCGGTCAGCCAGCAGTTCATCTGTAGACCTCACTGCAGGTTGACAGAATCTGAATGGAAATAGCTTGCTACTTGTAATTTAACATCCTGCTAGGCACTTGTAAAATTATCATTACAATGCGGCTTCGGATTCTTGCATTGCTGTGTCCAAATACTAATAATGAGATCAAGGAACAGGATCATTGGACATTTCCTTATCAAGCAGTGATTTTCAATCATTGCAATTAACTTAAAGAAATGGAAAATATGTGTCAAAAAAGTGATGCTTTCTGATTGTGAACAACTTTTACACACCAGTGCCTACCAAACAGTTATAGAATATTTGGAAACAAGTGAAAATAAAGACATTTTGGAAGCTTGAGTAATTATTTTGGAAAACCTGAACACAATTGTCATTATTATCATTGAAACCAGGAACGAGTGACGGCAAAAAGAGACTTTTATATTGATGGAATGACAAAATGTATAGCCTTTAGCACATGGTATACTGTAGTATTTCTATTATATGGGTTTAAGGCCAATGTATCTGAAGTATTTATAATTATTTATAATAAATATCTTTGTCTTTGCATTGTTTGGCTATGCTTTTCATGCAGGAACTTGCTGCGTGTGGTGTTTGTATCTTTATCATTCTTATGTTAAGTTTCTTCCACCCAGCATTTATGTTTAAATCAAAAACTTTTTAATAAAAGTTAATATTAAAGTTATATCATGTTATTATGATATCAATGGCTTCAATCAGGAGTGTCTCATTGTATCTGAAAAGGGCAAGTGTGGGTGCAGGTTTTTGTTATAGCCCAGCCCTGACATTGATTTGTTTTATCAATTTATCATTGAAAATGATGATTAGTTCATTTGTTTACAACAAAAACCTGCACCCATACCTGCCATTTTTGATTAGACACCCCAGGCTTGGATCTACCACAATAGCTGATTATGTCTATCGCCACCCATAGCATGTCACAAGATATTCTTTGCAGTTGTTCCAAAAGCACAGTCATTCAAGTGCCTGACAAAAGTGAACTCTTTCCTGTATTCCTGATAATCAACAAATATGAATTTTTTTTAACTGGTTTAGAAAGTTTGGAAAATTATTTTAAAATGGAAAAATAAATGTCTTGTATAATATTGATCATTTTGACAGAATGTGCTCTACAATTATGGTGTCTATAGCACCTGATGACCCTTCCTCTATATAGTGTTATTGATCTATCTAGGTTACTGGACCAGCATTAAAAAAAAAAAAAAAAAGCTTTCCCCAATGACAGTAATTTCATGACCACAAATGGAGACTGTAATAACAATGCTCGAATGGAGTGGGATTTCTGGAAAAGTGCACTGACCATTAATCAAATTGCATTTCCTCCCAACGACGGTTGTAACCATCAGCTCTTAAACCCCCGACCTCCTCACCCACCCACCCCTTGGATCCCGCAAGGGCAAATTATGCACGTACACAAAAGAAAATCTCAACACGATCGCTCCAGGGGGACTGAAAGGCGGCCTCAGACAATGGCCTCAGTCATTATGTCATAAAGCCACAGTGACCTAGCAAACAAGATGGCTGGAACACTGGCAGTCCTCACAATGTAATTCAGGAGGAGCAGCTTGTAAATCCAAACTCCCTCCAGCAAAATCAAAAAGTCCAAATCGGGGCAATGATGCCAAATAATATGCAAAAATGTTTATATTTCAAGTTTAATCAATCAGACAAATCAATATAAAGAAAAAAATGACAAAGGTGAAGGGACTGTCTGCTTATGATATTGCATAACCGCTGAAATGTGGCTACAGGTTAGGTAGGGAATTAGTTTTTTCCTCCCTGAAGACATTAGTTCCCACATGAGTATAAAATGCTTATGTATACCTGAAACTATCGGAAATAGGTGCTATGTTGCATGGTACTATTTTATGTGTGTTCGTGTGTGCATGTGTGCGTGTGTGTGTGCATATAAAGGGTGAACACAGTATGATCACATGTAAATATTTGCAAAACCATTCAGTGTGATTGTACATTTCTTGGCTGGTGCAGGCACAAGGATTCTAGGCCAGTTCCTGATATTTACAGTGGAAATTATTACAATGAAATTAAACACAGTGAACATTTGTGGATTCAAAAAAAAAAACACACTGGCTGCTTCTACTACTCACTGTACAGTGTAAACCATAGTATTAATATTTGCAGGATCAGAGCCAACAGTGTCGCTTTAAATATAAATTCTGCCGTCAAAGCCCATTAGTTTCCACACATCCTTTCTCATTTACTTTGGATATACCTTTTTATGGGCCAAAGAGGGCTTGTGTTCGTCTGTGTGGCTAAAAGGTGGAGACAGATTGGAGATGACAGTCCATGCAGGCAATATTTTATTCCTTTGTCAACAACTCTTGAGTCAGGCAAGGGGGAGGCAGTGAGGTTATTTCAGATTAAACTCTTCAGGCCCTCTACCAAAAATGTTCAAAGACTGTGCCCACTCGGTATACATCCACTGCTTTTCCTGAGGATAAACTGCTGCCCTTCTCCTCCTTCTTCACTGGCTTTTTATTAAGCTTTGTCTTTATTAGCCACTAGAAGCTTTTAAGTATGAGACCTTTGGAGAAAGCTTATATTTTCAATACCATGCTCAGTATCATTGGTTTAGATGTGAAACCTGGATTGAATGTAGAAAGGTGCTGCAGTACATAAAGTACAAAAATTAAGGACTGCATTACATCAGCATGGGCTTTCCAGCTATGAACTTGTGGGGAATTGTGATTTTTTGTTCTTGTTAACCCTGTATTAAAAGTAAACTGAGATGCCAGGTGTGCAATACACGTATGCAGTACACCTTGGAGGAGCATGCCCCTTACCAATACAGCACAGAGAGTTTGGCACTCAGGGTTTCCTACATAAATAACCAAAATGACCACAGAATCTCAATCTTTACAATCAAATACGTATCTTCAGTCTTGAACCCTGCCCACTCATCCTGAGTGCCCACCTAATGTATCTAGCTGGATAGCTTGAAGTAACTTTAGTACCATCAAATGAGCAACTGTGAGTGACAGTAAGTTTTTAAAAAATACAAAAAAAGATGCAATTTGAAATACCATATAATATCAGTTACTGACAGTATCCTTTTGATTTGTGAAGAAGGCAGTACCTGTCATTTATGTGCTTGTGGTTTTGTAGGAATTTGTACTAATTTCTTGAGTGTCAATATTTTAATTTTTAACAGTATTGTCAGCAGCAGCATCTCTGTGTGAAAAATATTTTGTATTCAGTTTCAAACCAGGGCATGTAGTAATCACCATTTTTATGCTTTTGTATATTTTTTTCTTTTTAAATGGATGATGAAATCCACAGTTAAACAAACGCATTGTGGAGCTGGATGAAAACAGTCGCACGACTGGTGTTCAGTTGGAGCGTGCGATAATCATTTAGGTTGAGTGTTGGGAAAGAAGCTCAAAATGAATGCAACACAAACACAACTGTTGTTGCCAAGGGGAACAATTGAGTGAATGTGACATGTAGTGCTTTATTTTTTTCAGAGGGAAAGAACCTTTGAGGAAGGATGTGAAAGGTGAGGACACAAGCACCACAAGTCAATCGGGGGTATAGCTCAGCTGGCACGCTGTGTACTAGAATATCAATGTGGCTCTGCTTAGTATTCCTGTAACATCCACAACAGGAAATGGAACATTGCTCCGCCTCCCAGCGTAGACCATTGGCTGGTGGGGCTTTGTGTCACCTGGCCAATGGATATGAGTGAAGCTTTGCCCTGCCTCTCGTTTCAGAGTGTCCTGTCATTCAGTAGCCATTAGGATGCTATACATGTTTGGAGGTAGGTGGGATACCTCAGCTGTCAACTGAAGGACAGTGACTAAGGGGGGGAAAAACAAACATTCTGAAGTATATGTAAAGATACTGTTACTAGAGTGTCTTTAGCCAGAACCTTTGCAGTGTTTAACTCTAGTGAATGTCTTTTTATGTTTAAGGGCAGTGATGGCTTATTTCTCTTGCAGTGAACTTTTGGGCACTGCATGACTCAAATACTTCTCTGGCAGTGGTAGAGGGATTTCAGTCAACAGCCCTAAGGAATCCTTAATTAAAACTGCTTCTGCCTACATTGTGCATTATTGTATTTACTCATTTACTCTTTAGAAACAAAAGCCACAAAAAGCTATTTCACAATGAGCAGGTTTACATTGGAATTGCAAATGCTATTGAAATGGGGCAGTAAATCCATAAATAATTACAAGTGATCCAAGAATTCCATAATGTTTCTCAACACATGGGATGTGTGAGTAACAGCACACCGCAGGGAGTCTTGTGATTTCAAAGAGGGGTGAGTTGGGTGTTTACCAATACTTATGTGCAGCCAGATCAAAGATAATATTGAAAAGATGATATTGAAAGCAAGAAATCTGCTCATGCCCCTGGATTTTTTTATTTATTTTTATTTCTGACCCACTGTTTCTTTGTCCTCATCTTCAGTTCTACCTTAGTGAAAGCAATATGATTCCCACTATGCAGAGGATAGATATCTATAGATAGAGCAAGTGAATAGTCATTGTTCCTTTCTTTTACTGGGGGTCACAAGCATTTGAAATGTGAAAAGAATCAAATCTTCAAAGGGCACTTATGGGAAAACTCACGAGAGCTTAATGAAAAAATAAATCTACTTGCATTACATTTGAAAGATTTAAGGAAATCATTCCTCAATGGTCCCACTTGAAACCTAGAATGCTACAGCAAACAGGTGAAGAATTTTTCTTTTTGCAACTTCTCTCTCTCTCTCTCTCTCCCTCACATTCCCAAACAAATGTAAAAAAAAAAAAATAATAATAAAAAAACTATGGCAGATTTTCTTGGCTTAATGAACATGCCCAGTATGTTCTGAACCTATGACACTAATCTCTAAAACATTAAAAGCAGTACTTGCATATGTAAGTTTTACCCCCAGGAAACCGATTTCCAGAATATTTATTGTGCATCCAGTGACTCTATATAAAGCACTGGCCAAAGGTATTTGGCCACATGTGTTTTTTTTTTTTTTTTTTAATTTAAAAAAGCCTTAGGTAAAAAATAATTCAGTTAATATTTGCACATGTATTGAATAACAAACCAAAGTATGAACATTCTTTCAATTTCTATCTACAAAACAAAAAAACACAGAAGAGTTTTACTTAAAAATAATCTTTGATGCGGCTTTGCTCAAAATTGCCTCCTTTGGCTTTACTTACAATTAAATTATTGAAATTCTATCCAAATGTTTTGCAAATGGGCGGTGGGAGGGAGATGGAGGGGTAAATATATTGACTTAAATCTTACCTACCTTAAGTTTTTTTAAAACCACAGGTAGCCTAATACCATTGGCTTGTAGTGTAAGTAAAATAGGCACTAAAGCTGCAAGAAATAAGGCTAAGAAGAAGGTGTTGGGCTTAGATGTCTGGGGCCAGGTAAATGTATTGCTGCAAGGTTATTCCCTTCTTCCCTGTAAGAAGTTTATGATTTCCAGGTGTAGTGTTCAGTACACACTCCGAAGGGTCCAGTTGATGGGCATCTAGCAAAATTAATTGTTGTAAAATTGCACAACTACAGAAAGAACTTGATGCAGCTAGAGAGAAACCAGTTTCCCTGACTACAGTGAAGCAGCAACTATGATTTACTGGTCTAAAAGGATGTGCATCTGCCTTTTCCTAATCCTGTTGGTCCAGTGTTAATGGTGCTTGGGCCATTGGAGTATTTGTTTCTTGTAAATAGCACATATAAAGGGCTTTTTCGCAGATATGTCCTTTTAGACCAGCAGGTCATAGTTGCCGTTTCACTGTAGTTCAGGGAACTGGTTTCTTTCTAGTAGCATTGAATTCATCCTGTAGTTGTGATACAGTTTCATGACTGTTTTTCTTGCTAGACAACACAAGATATTTGTCTTCTGCCTCTTGGTCTTCCTGGTCTTCTCCTGTAAACATTACTGCCCATCAGCTGGACCCCTCTGAGTGTGTACTGAACACCGCACCTGGAAATCTTAAGGTCCTCTGCAATTTCTCACTGTGAATAACCATGTTTACTTGGCCCGCACGTTTAAGCCTAATTCCTCCTCCTTCACCTTATTTCTTGCAACTTTATTGCTTATTTTACTTGCGCTACAGGCTGACAGGGTTTTTTTTTTTCTTTTTTTTTTTTTTTTTTAAACTTAAGGTAGATAAGATTTCACTCAATTTAATTACCCCTCTGCCTCCCAAAATCATTGGATAGACAATTAAAGCCCAAGGAGGCTATCCTGAGGAAAGTCTATGATTAACTCTAAGATTACTTTTATGGGGACATAACACTCATCTTTTTGTGTTATTGATGGTAGAAATTGAAATTGATTGGTTTGTTATTCAATAAATGTGTATGGATTCACTGGATCTAAAGTTTTCTTTTCTTTTTTTTTGTTTAAAGGTGACCTTATACTTTTGGCCTGTACTGTTTGTACACATACACATCCATAATTTAATATCACATTTGCGAGGTCACTGAACAATCCAGTCAGTTCACACTCTTCTGATGACTTAATGTGCTGAATGTTGTACTCTGCATGCTTTGCAAGGTTTACTTGTTCTCGTTGCTACAGTATGTCATACAAGAGACACCAATGAGTGGGAAGACTGATGAATACAACTTTATTGTACTAGGTGCCTGGAAAGTTTGACTCTCTGATGCGAAATTACACAATGTGAAGGCCAAAGGTTCATTTTCTATTCTAAAGCAATAGCTACTTCTGACAAATATTTGGAGGTGGAAAATCATGGCAACTAACCAATGACTTGTAAAGTAATACTGGCTGTAATTTGCTAGAACCACTCAAATTTCACACAGCCATAAATTCCCTTACTCCGTGCCACACTCTCTCCCCAAAGCTTCTGTTTCAGATTAGGTGTCTGTGAACCTGCCCTAAGCGCATTCATATTGATTCTTCATTCCTGCTCATAACAGCCAGTGTCCCCAGAGCCCCATCCATTTAACTAATAGAATAAATGTGCTATGATAAACCCCACAAAAGTTGTTTAAAAAAAAAAAAAAATCTAATTGTATTTGATAGTGTTCCTTTGTAATGAATTGCCATAAAGGTTTTAACGTGATACAGAGGTCCCAGGGCAAGAGAATTGAATTGCAAGATCGAATTAGGCTTTATATGTCTTATCATTATTAGTCCCAGTAGTACTGGTGATTGTAATTATGTGCAAAGGCAGCAGTAGTACCAATGGGAGTAGAACTAGTACTATTCCTACAAGACGGTGGAGTGTCATTGGATAGTTGTCCTCAGTGAACAGTAGCAGTAGCATTGGTAGAAAGCTTGGAAGTATTAACAGGTGCAGCAGTAAGAAAGTTTGTTGAAGCAACACAAGGATGGCTTATTAAAGCAGGCTGTTCCTGAGAGCTGTAAGAACGCAGGGATCATTACAGCCTTGGAGGACCTCAACCTGATGAGTGATTGGGGCCTTGCCACAGCATCTGCTTGACACCGAGATGAAACGATCCAATCATCTGTGTAATGTGGACCCCTCTTTTTCCAAGATGTCAATTTAATAAATGCATTTAGGGATGAAAGCAGCAGCACTGGGGACAAACTACTCCCGCAATAACAAGAACAGAGAGACCGTTATAAAATGATAAATTGTGTGGTATTCTATTGCTAATCCACAAATGTCAGTAAAGCTTGTACATTTGTATTCATAGTATGACAATTACCTTGTGGAGGGGAACGTGCATGGATAAAGTTTCATTGTCTCAACAAAATTTACAACACTTGAGCATGAAAATCTGCTTCCTTCTGAAAATATGGTGTTCTTTTTTTAAAAAGAGAGTAATTAGGGCAATCAGATTTATTTTCAGAAGCTAAATCTTGCCTTGAACCAGTTTCAGTAATTAGCTGGGATAACGTTTTTAAATGTTTGCGGCCTGCTAAAGGAGCTGCAGCAAAAAGTAAATAAATCATATTTTTAAGATCTGTCGCTTGATATGTTTTTGTTCACTGTGCCTATTCAAACATAATAGGTCTCTTAGCAGCTTTATTGCAGTTTGTTTTGTATTATGTCAATAGAATATGTTTTGAAGATGCATAACAAAGTCTAAGGTTCTGTATTTTCCAGAATCAATGTTGCACGGTGTATGGGTGCAATCGATTACGCATCGTGTGGGTGCACAGGGTGTAGCCATTAAATGTCACCATAGTTGAGGAGCGCACAGCCAATGTACGCGGTGTATGTAGAAAATGGGCTGGTTTATGATGAATAAATTATCATTGGGTGTGTTGCAGCTGGATTCATTCATAGCCAATCGAATTACCTCTTTTCATTCCCTTTCAGAGCACATTGTGCAGGGCGTCCTGCACATTTTCGTTGTCTACCACTGCAATGGAAGCGGAGAATAAGGATATGCTAATCAGATGTTTCTCCCAAGACATTCTTTTGCGGGAGGTGCAGAGTTGGGCTGTCAGTTTTTTCAAAAATTCAGTTCAAATAAATCTCATAAGTAATTTGTTCAAATTTTCTTCCATCAGAATTTCAAGAAAACATTGCAAAACAATCCTAAATATTTACCATAGGCCAGTTTTAATTTCACATTAAACCTATGGATAAATAGCTTCAACACGCTGTAACTAAGAAATAATGAAAACTGAACCCAGAACCTCCCTCTTGCAAGACAATAATGCTAACCACTGTGCCACCATTCCAAATGTCAAGTGGTTAAATGCCTGATCATAGCCAATAACCTTTATCTGCCAGGATTCAGCCTGACATCAGCTTTTATAGCTCCGTCTACAGATAATGCAACTGAAAATCAATCTTGATGCATCAGGTCAGGAAGCTTGGTTGTAGCTACTGCCAGCCTCATTCGTGCTCTACAGTAAAGGGGGCTTTTATGATTAGGTGTGCAAACGGTTGGGAAATTTCCAGTAAATTCCCAGAAACATTCCAGAAACTTTCCATGGGAAGTTAAGCTCAGGATTTTAGGAAATGTTGCCCAATTTAAATATAAAATGTCACATTACAATAGTAATAAATTTGGTGAGAAAATGCACGTACAACGGAAATTTTAGACACCGTGGCATGTGTTGGTTAAAATGTCCCCTTTCAATGTAAATTCAGTTGAATTATGACCCTACACTTTGCATTCTTCCATCTCATGTTCAGTGCATGCTTGCATCTCACATATAATTGTCAGCATCACAGTCAGTTGGAATACAGTAGAAATGCAACCCTCTTCCTACACTGTCTATGTTTGTGTGGAGTCCCTTTGCTTACTGACACATGTTCCTTTACAAAGGCAGAATCATTGGCAATGAAAGACCAGATGTCCTGAGTCCTGAATAAGTGATCAGTAACATAGTTCAGTCTTTGGAAATACACTACATGGCCAAAAGTATGTGGACTCCAGACATCCAACATCTCATTGGGCATTAATTATGGGCATTAATATGGAGTTTGTCTTCCCTTTGCCACTATGTACAACCTCCACTCTTCTGGGAAGGCTATGTAGTAGATGTTAAAGCATTACTGTAGGTAATGCAATGCAGATTTGCTTCCATTCAGCCAGAAGAGCATTAGAGAATGTTGGGCACTGATTGGGCGATTAGGCCTGGCTCACTGTTGGCTGTTCAATTGATCCCAAATCTGTTGGATGGGGTTGAGGTCAGGGCTTGGTACAGGCCAGAACTATGGGGCCTAGCCCAAACGATTAAAAACAGCCCCAGACCAAGGGGTTTTCAGATCAGTTTGGTTATATAGGGTATGTTTATTAGAAAAATGATGTAAAGTGGTTAAATAGCTCACTGTTCTTGAACTGCCATGGCTAATCTCCCAAATATAATGTCAAACAGTTTGTTTACTGAAGCTTGTAAAGTATGTATTTGTGAAATGATTAGCTTGTTGTCACCCACTATGCTATCCACTAACTAACAATGTCAGTGTGCTGTTACTGCTAAGAAAATGGCTAAACGTATTGGTGTGTGCAGTACACCTACTTAAAAAATATATCTGGAGTGTTATTCATTCAGTCTCTCATCCATATAGTGCCATTCACCAACAAGGTCACAACATGCACTGTGCAAATGTATGTTTTCTAGGGGAAATTTAAAAAACATTTTTTTTTTCATTCCAGTTGTGGGGAACCACAATCCTCGCTCTATGTGAGGTTGTAATTCCTGTTCTAATCAAGTAAGACCCTACCTAAGGTAACCATGAAAGTAAATATTGTCAGAGCGCAAATGTTTACTCTTTAAATTAAATTCTAGCCAAAGGACCTTTAATACACATGGGATGGACACCATGAAATATGCATACGTGTTTTGTCTTTTACATTTACCGGTCATATGGAACCATTTATAGATGTCCCTAGACGTTTGCTCCTTCCACTTGAGACAGTCCACCCATGTCTTTTGAATCTTCCCCTCGTCACTAGAGATAGATCACTTCATCCTCGGAGGGTAAGAAGTTGCTATGGTCAGCTTTAGCCTGCAAGTGCAGAATATCACGCTGCATACGTATGAGGCTGTTCACTCCTACTGAGGGAAAGGATGTTTGACAGTTAGAAATATTTGGGTTGCTGATATGTCGTGTGTGTGTGTGTGTGTGTGTGTGTGTATAGTGCCTTCCAATAGTATGGTCATGGTAGAGGGAGTTTTGTTGTTTTTGCTATATACTTTTTGCATTTGCAATTAGTTTGTTTTTATTTCATGGTATTTACATGTGTACATATTTTACCATTTTATGTATATATACAGTGAGGTCCATAATATTTGGGACAAAGCCATATTTTTTCTTGAGTTGGCTTTGTACTTCACAATTTTATATTTGTAATAAAATATGGTTAAAGTGCAGATTCTCGGCTTTTATTAAAGGATATTTTAATACATTTTGGTTTCAATATATAGAAATTACGGCACTTTTTATGCATAGTTCAGTTGTTTTTTTAACCATTGGTCTTCATGATGGTTCATACCTTCTGACTCTGAATGCAATCTACACAAATGAAAACAAAGACTAAAACCAAGACTAGACACGCACTTTTGTGAGCAGTCCATACCAAAGGAAACACCTGGTCAACAGTCAACACCTGTCAGTCATCCATGTTATGTTGAAATGGGAGGCCTCAACACAAAAACAGCATTTTCTGTAAATGGTGAAACATGTAGGCCTACTGTATGCATGTAAATACCATTAAATACAAGCTAATTGGCTGTACTTTTGTCTCATATTCATCTTTTGATCTCAAAAACGTATATAGCAAAAATACAAATTTCACTCTACCTTTACCATACTTTTGGAGGGCACTGTATACACACACGCACACAGATAATGGTGCATTATGAATTTAGGAGAAAAAAGAAGGAAAGTTAGATATTATTTATCTTATTAGGGATCAATGTACACTCACCTTTAATCTTGTGCATCAAAATAATGGGTGCAGGCAGGGTTTAATTGTATATATATTGGCACATTGTGATTTCTGTGCAGCAGATTTACATATTTAATATTGTGCATTTAAGAAATATGTGCTCAGGTAATTTTGAAATTTGACTCATGGACATGTGCCTGGGGAAATGTTTACACAAATTAAGCATGCAAAAGTTTCATCAGGGATGGGAAAAAGGAGTACTTGTGACAATTTGTTTCATTTACTGTATGTTGTTAACCTTAAAGCAAGCCATAAAATGCATTACATAATCATTTGCTCTAAATTGCCCTTGATAAGTTCTGAATATGTTAAATAATGCCTTGTATTTTGCTTCGGGGATCATTAGTGAACTAGATCTCCTTTCTTTCTTAACACCCTAAACAGTGAAGTCATTAAAGACTTAAAGGGAATGTGAAAAATCATGAAAAATATGGAAAAATGTGGAAAAAATATCAGTTTGTGCATTATCATTTGTAAACGTACATTGGAGTTTGGAGAAAACATCCATACATCCATTTAGAGAAAAACAAAGTCAGTAACCTATGCAGGGGAGATTTGTTGACGATTGGTAGAGTAAGCATATCCATCAAAAACTTTTCCAAGTTGTTGATTTCTTGCTATGTAATCATGCCTTTAAGTAAATTAAAGTTACTAAAACTGGAGCCCTATTATAATTATGACCAGAAGCATTTCTCAGACAGCATTGGTCAATCTTTTCTGAGCTCTGCATTCAGTGTACTGTTTCAGTCTCATTAAAAATGTTCTTCCAGCCTGCCTATGCTCTTGGTCACACCTCTTGTGTTAACCATATTGCCTTGCTAATACAACTCAGCAGAAACAGCAAGATTTGGCCAATGGCCTAAAATCAAAGGCATCCCACTGTGCTTACAGTTAGGATGACCAAATGTCCCGATTTCTGAGCATGTGTGATTTATGAGCATTTTTAAAAAATCTCACCAAAAGGGATGGTCCCTATTTTTTCTCTTGTCATTTGGTCATTCTACCTACAAGATCACTCAGTGAAACTGCGGAAAAGCACAATCTGTGCGGTTTGCAGTTTCAGTGGGAGTTCACGGTCACAGACATGATTTATGGCAAGTCGGCTGCATCAGACAGCGTTAGATTGTGCACTGTCTTCCTTCCATATGGCCCAACATTGACCAAGCCCCCACCTGACCTTTACACACCTCACTGTTTCTCCATGTATGTTGCAGAAACGCCTCTAGCAACGACCTACAGTATGAAATGGCCAATGGCCCAGTCCTACGCCTGCCATGGGAGAAATGCACAGAACAATCAGTATGCATGTTGCTTTTCTGTTCACCTAAAATTGTCTTGTCCATCTTTCAATAATTTATACTCAGGAAAAAAAAAAATCATTGTAGCCTATGTCTTGTTCCAGAAACAAAGGGCATTATTCACAAATTATGTAAATTGTGAAAGTTATTCAGTAAAGATTCAGCAAGAATACCTGCATTTTTATTTTTTTTTATTTTTATGAAGTCATACTGAGGTATTTTCAATGTGGGGTTGCAGGACACATTCACACTTTCCCTACATGTGTGAAGGCCTTTCTTTTATATCACAACAAGTGAGTGATTCATTGTTTTTCAAGACTGTAATGAGTGTTTTATTGTTGTGGCAAGAAAGAAAGAAGTGCATTGTGGTTGTATTTTATTTTCAGTAAGCTGAACAGGAAGTTTGAAATTGTTTTAGCTTATATCTGCAAATAATGTATACTCTGTTTTTGTACAACAAGACCAAAGGAGAAAAAAAATTAAATGGGTAAAATCCTTTAAGGGTAAATGTTGATTGAATATAGGCCTGTGGCAAGGTGTCAGGTGGAGCCGCAATGTGCGATGGTGACTGGGCAAGAAAACAACCAGTGGCTTCAGGCCATTTATTTCTATAATATCAAAGAAAGAATATTGCAACCAAACAAAAATATCCCATTTCAGGGACCAGAAATCAAAACAAATAGAAAAATAAAACCCCTCTCATGAAATCACTGGCATTATAGGGACCCAAACTTAAGAAGAACCACTTAAGGAGCTGTGCTCCTACAAGGTCTGTCCCTCAAGGGTCTGGAAACTTCACCTTTATAACAGGCCTGATGAAGGCACTGGTAGCTGATAGCCGATCAGTTTCAGGTGAGGCTGCTGCTATCCAAGGTCCTGTAGGTCTGCTTGGCTGTGAGAGGGAAGGGACACAGCTGCTCTCCATGGGCTTGTGGGCCTCCCTGGTTGTAGGAGGGAACAGGCACAGCTGCTATCCAAGGTCCTGTCGGCCTTCCTGGCTATGGGAGGGAACGGGCAAAGCTGACAGCAGTTAAGGAGGAATCTCCGCTCCTCCTCATGCTCCTTACATTACATCAAAGATAAAGCCTACTTTGAAAATGTGCCTTTTACAGGAATACTGAAGGCCAACATTTGTTTTCCTCTCCAAAGTATCTCTTTGCCCCTCTAACCAAAGTGGGTTAGAACTGGAGATGGTGCCATGTGATCCCTCTAGGGGTGCCTTGGAATGTTGAAAATTAAAACATTATGACAAAAGTAATAAATCATACTGTGAATTTAAAAAAACAGATTTCAGTTCACAATGGGCCATTTAAAAGCCAAAATGATTTCAATTCACAATGGATCATTTGTAAGCTCATACTGGACAAATTAGAACTTGTCTCAACTTGGTCCTCCATGCATTCAACCTCTATCTGCACAGACTGTTCTCTCATCATGATGTAAATATTGTCCTCTAAAACGAAACAATCTGTTTTTACAGTCTGTTTCGCATGACTAGCGATGTGGTGGTTTTGTAGATTTCACCACAGAAAGTAAGATTAAATAGGGAAAATGAGAGACACTTAAGATTTCCTACCCCTACCCCCCCCCCCCCCCTTCCCCCAGCCACTTCTGTTGGACTTGTTTTGATTATGTAATTATATAGTTCATTTATATAGTTCATTTTGGGGTGCCCCGGAACTATAAATAATTTACAGGGGTGCTTGAGCCTGAATAGTTTGGGAACCACTGCACTGATCATGCAATTGCTTCACTCCAAGTGAGAGTGGAGCAGGAGGCTGTCAGACTCTTGAGTATAGTTCATTCCCAAGGGTGCTATTGATCAGAGTCAACAGTGTGGGCGGCCTTTGTTTTGCGGTTGGGCGCACTTTCGGCCTGCTAAGACAATCCCTCATCATCATCGGATGAACTTCGCTGTGGCTTCATCTCATTTATCTGATTGTCAGAAAGACCTTGGCTTTATCCTTTTATATCCAGCTGGGCACTAGCATTAGCATTTTTACATGAATGTGACACCCCTCACAGGTTCTGGGCAAAAACAATAAACTAAACCAACAAACTAAAATAACAAAGACAAAGAAAGCAAAACTGAGCAGCAGCTTTTCACCTCGCTGCACATAGCTGACCAGCTCCTCCAGCTTTTCAGCGGTGGTTGTCTGTCATGCTCTGACAAACAAAACTAAATGACTTGCTCTCTCTGTGTGTACTCCCGGTCTCAGAGCCCAAACTGTAGATAGGAGCACACCTTTAAGCACATGGGCTGATTTAATTAACACAACCCAGGTGCGTATGCTCTCTCCACCAGTCGGCATTACCGAGACCAATCTGCTTCCCCGGTGGACCGAATGCTACGATAATAAAAACAGTTATTTTATTCCATTTATGACCTGCATAAAACAGATGCACACTAATAAGGGGGCACCAGTTTCCATTTTTAAAAGATTTATAATCAGGGTTGAAATATTTATGGGGCAGAGCAAGACCGTAATGAATGTCTCGGGCCATGTAAATTTGTGTCGTCACCTCACACATAGCTTCTATTGGCAAGGCATCCCATGTTTCAACAGTTAACTCCTCTGGTGAACTGTGTGTGTAGTTTACCTGTGCCAGCTGCACCTATTGCACAGTGTTCCAGAGCAGACTGCTCAATTGAATTGCAGAGTGAAAAGAATACGTTTTTTTCTGGGTTAAATGCTGAATTGTAGTTGTGTGGTATCATGCCTATTGATTGGCTTTTTTTTCTTATCGAACTGCATGTAGAGCACTATTGATCTGTTTAAGCTTCATTCCTTTTTAGAATAGGTTTTTAGAATAGTGTTCATGTACTGTATACATTGATCATTAGAATAACTATTTACAGTATCATTATGGCAATGCATAAATGACCTGTCTTAAATATAGTACACAAAGAGCTGCACCAATATGTAATCCGGTCAAGTCTTTGAGAGGGTACTCAAATATAGGCATTCTTTCAATTACTTTGAATAATAATGACAAGAAACCAAATAAATGCAGCTGCAGGAAGGAAGCAGAAAACGGAATTGCCCTATTTTCTTTTTTAAAAATACTTCTTTTGTTTTTACTGCATTCTTCGCAGTGATTTGAACCACATAATAACAACTGTGGGCCTGTCCCATTGCTACAAGAAGTTGCCCTTATGCAATGCATGGCCATTAGGGGACCAACGGTTTACAAAACTCACATTTCAGTTTGATTCGATTCTTTATGTTTTTGTTAAAGCAGAGAAATAAAGTACCGTTGCCAATGTCAATGTAGTTTTCATTTATTTGAGAGGAAATGCTATTACACATGTGAACAGATCATCAAAAGCTTGTGAATGAACAGGTTTACGTAGGTTTTCTTTCAAAATAAAAAAAGCCATTTTGTTATTTTGAAATAGAAAATAATACCCACATTTTAGGCTGAGGCCATCACCATAGAACACAGCATACAGATGACCAACATTAGACTATGTAAACAATACAAGAAAGATCCCATTAAATAACTCACCTAAGATTAAAGACAGTCAATTCTTTTTTCTACTGGTAGCATATGGCACCCTTGAGAAGCAATGTTGCCATGCAAACATTGTTTTCTCCTCCACCTTTTCCCCCATCACTAACATTGTTAACACTAAATCCATAATGTTCCCAAACAGCAGACTTGAACAATATTGTAGGTTCCTTTAACTGAGGCTGCTCTTGGCGCACTTGCCATTTTGCAAAGTGACCGACTGACTAGCATCCTCAGCTATGCACTGGTTGCAACTTCACCTGTTCTGATGGATTTTTGGAATGAATGCTCTTTGTTTTGCTTATTTTCAGTGTTGCAAATTCAGCGTTTGATGATACAAGAACAGTAGCATTTGATAGATTTTGCAATATAATTCAATATATTATTAAATGCCCCTCTCACTGTACATTACCATATACTGTACACTGTAATTGCGCATACAGAAAGAATCATTTTCCGAATCTGTTTTGTCTCTCAAAGTAAATGGTGTGTGTATTTAACATGAACAATTAACTACACATCAGTAATATATCAGAACACAATTCCTTTACGACAAAACATAAGTCAAAGATGCCCATATATCGGATCTCCATATATGGTTATTGCCCTGCAATAGACTGGCAAACTGTCCAGGGTGTATTCCTGCCTCTCGCCCAATGCACGCTGGGATGGGCTCCTGCACCCCCTGTGACCCTGACCATGATAAGCGGGTATAGATAATGGATGGATGGATATATGGCTTTGGCTCAAGGTTAGAAGGGCTGCATGCTAGCTTCTGGTGCTGTAGAAAGAGTGTCTTCACAGACAGCCGACTGATAGCAGCTCCCCCACTGATTAGATTGATAGCCTTTAATCAGGATTGAGCTTTCAGAGAATTCTGGCGTTTGAAGCAGCCATCAACGTAGAATAGCAGCAGGTTCAATTTCTCTTGTGCCTGTGTTTCATTTCCATTTGACTTGCTGCCATCTCTTTAAAGGGTTTGTCTGCAAATGTTGAATAATTAGGTTGTCTAAACAGGATATTAATGGCATGCAAAGGTATTAGTTATAACATCTGCAGATTTTACCATTGCACCTGCTTGCGGTTGGAAAATTCATAAAATATACAGGTGGAAAACTTTTCAGTGTCTCTTTGCCTTTGTAAACTAAAAATATATGTAGTCTTTTTTTCTAGCAGAATTTTTCCATGTCACCCTTGGATAAAAAAGGCTGTTCAGGAAAGCTATTTTTCCTTTTTTTATTCATACTTCTGCATATGGCTTGAGACATGTGTATGTGCTTAAAGACAGACAGAGTAATATTTGGTGTTGTGTGCAAATAAAATTGCAAATCTTTTTTTTTCATTCTACTAAGTCCAAACGTGCAAAGTCCAAACATGAGCTCATCCTATCAAAAAAGTGAATCTCATCTTTGTGGATGAAAAGGCATTCCATTAATCAGGGGATGAACAGCCAAAACATTCTTTAAATCTCTGAATTGTATCTATGTATTTTACGCACGTATAGATTTAGAAATGCTTAAGTGAAACTATGCTTCCATTCCTGCACAAGGCTTTTCACGCTAAAGGCATTTCCCATTTGTATTACTCTTGTTCTGTGGCATTCCTTGCATGTAATCCTTTCTTTTTCTTCCACAGAGCCACAGTACAGAATCCATTTAGCAACAATGCAAAGCCAAAACATTTTGTAAATTGTAAAAGTAAACCATTTAAATGGCCATGCAGATTTCACCATATGAAAAACTACATTCGTAATGAAACCTGTATTACTAAATGGTGGTTGTGATGCCAAATAGAGCAAATATTGCTGCTTAATATAACATTGTAGGCTGGTGCAACCTTGTAACATTGTCATTATATTTTTGGATTGCATTTTAATTTTATTATTGATGAATTTATGCAGGCACAGCAAGCAGGGGAAATGCTGGAAAAATGATAAATTAACTGAACAATTGCATGGTGTCAGTGAATTATATTCTCTTGTTACAGGTCCTGTGGAAATGTCACTCTGTACTGAAATGCAAATAATGATAACTAGTAATTAATGATGAAAACCCAACAATTATAATCATCTTGACATATTTAAACAACAGTGTTTATGGGATCTTACTGCAATAAGGTCCTGTGCACTTGTGTTCATCCAGTTGTCCCTTTTCTGGAGACCAGTCATCAATGTGGCTGGTTATTTTCCAAATATTTTGACTAATTTAAAGGTGGTCTTACTTGAAAATGAAACTATTAAAATGCTCATTTACTGCTCGTACCTATATTGGCAACTGAGCATTTGTTTATCAAAAGGTTTTCTCTAAAACTAAGTTTCAAGCATTTTATTTATTTACAGAACATAACATAATTCCCCACATCTAGTTAGTTTTTTGGAGTCATGCCCTGCCATCATCTTTAATAATTGTATGAATATACTCATACATGCTGCATGGGTTCCATGGGCTATTTCAGGGCACTACAGGATCCTTTAGTTGTGATATTTGTAATTAAATGCGGTGTCATTTGTGTGCCAGTGCTTCCTTTTGTTAGACTTTGTTTGGCAGTCTTCAGTAATTTATCTTTGAATTAAAGAGCTGCTTAGCAGAGGGTGTGTTCCGTAAGACTTGGTGTTCAGGGTAATTAGCTGACTGACTACCAAGATGCAGGAAATAGTCTTTCAGGGGCTCATTGTTCCCATCTCATGGCACAGGCCTGGGATTGATCCAGTGTGACCATGTTGACAGTGGGATTGTTACAACATTCTGTTGTCAAAATCATATAGGAAAATACTGATGAGGTCTGTGTGTATATATTTGGCACATTTAAGTGATGAGATCTTCCTATTTGATTGATTGTTTTGCCCTTTTTGAACTTATGAAGTGTTTTTTTAAATTTTTTTTAAATTCTAGCTAAATTAGTTAACTTACAGCATCTTCAGTTGTAGAAGGTGCAGGTCAGACCATTCTGCTTGTAATAATTTTGAGAGAGTACTGTCTCATTTAGTCAGTAGTCTGTCAAGGTGGCCGACTGCTGATGCATGTATAACTGCATTAATGCATTCATGCGCTGAATGTTTGTCATCATACCTGCCTTCCCTGCATTGGTATGGTTGCAAATTTTAGAACATACAGACATAGTTAATATTCTTTAGCTTTAAAACATTGTATTGCCTGTATATCCGCTAGGATATGGCATGTAGAATAGCTTTTATTTTTATTATTTTTCTGTTTTTTTAGTATAGCAGCTGCAGTCCTGTAAACTCCAGACAGCTGTATAGCAGGTTCTGAAGGTTCCTGATGATTTGTTGATTGCCACTGCATTAAATTGGAAGATGCTGTTATCCAGAATGGCTAACAAAGAAACAAGTATATTCAACAGATTTACTTGAGCAATAGTGCCAGACCTGGCTATAATTTCCAAACCAGTAAATACTGAACCAAATAGGTTGCATCCATAACCATCCATGAGAAGATAAACAAATCCATTGTTGGATATCTAGTTTTTAGATGATCCTCTCTGAGAGACAGACAATATAATTAGATCTGTCAAAGGCTCATAGTTTATGAAGTGTCACTTGTGATTGAGTGGCATGCTCTGTTTGACCACAGGAATATTATCTCTCTCTCTCTCTATCCTTGCTCGCCCCTCCATCAAAGGAAACATCCCGGAGTGTCCTGGAGTTCTCTCCTTTGAAAGTTAGATTACTTCATTACATAATGGAGGAAACCTAAGAAACCTAAAGAACACTTAAACTATTGAGGGCCAGAGAATGGCACAAGAATCATGTTCCTTTAAGAGTTTAAATGCAATTTTTTTTTTAATCACAGAAATTTTTTTTTTTAAATGTTGATGCAGATAACGGTTGTTGAGGCCTGATTGTTGTAATCTACATTTATAGAAGCGGTTCTAGTTTCAAGCAAAAACCAACACTGTGATTTAGTTCTTACATGGAAAATATTTTGATTGAAGGTGGAGATTTCAATTGGCTGTATTTAACCATTATTCCTCTACAAATATCACATCACGTCTTTGCTCAGTCTAGCATCAGTTAGAAGCAATATAAGTTATTATTAATGACATGTTGCACAGCTGTATTACCTGTCAATGGGCTTAATGGATTGTTCTGTATTGTCTTGTTGTCTCAGCTCGTTTTTGCACAAAAAATGGGATGTGATATTTTATTGGATGAATTTCACTGAAATGTTATCACCATTATTTTCAATGATTCCCTCCCATGGAACATGACAGATACAACAATAAAATGTGAAATATCATGCCTATTTGGGGAAAAAAAACATTATGCTTACACTTCAGTATGAATAAATGTGGCTTTTATTAGTCATAAAGAATGAGTGTCATTATGGATTAAATTTATTTATAATAAATGGAAGAGGCCGGTAAACACTTACATTTGCGTAGGGGTGTTTCTGCCATGTTTCAAATCGTGGCAGACGTGGACAGGTGGATCACTTACACACCACATGTTCTGAAAAAAAGACTTCCACAAAGGCTGCACTCGTGTATCCCAGCCGGGAGCCTCCTCGCTCCTCCAAGGAGTGTTTAACGAATTGGAATGTCCTTACAGATGGGGACCTCAATCAATTTCTGGGTCATGTGAGGACTGAGAAGGCCTCAGTCCTCGAAGAAGAAGAAGAAGAAGAAAAAATAACCCCCAGTCTCCTTAAGGTTGTAGAACAGAGCTGACATCTGGCTGGCATGTGGGTTTTAAAAATTGATTGAAGGCACAGTGAGTTGTCTCACTCACTAACAAATGATTATACCCTCCTACCCTTAAGCACCAGACATACATTATGGGTTAAGATTAATAAGCATAAAACTGTACTTAAAATGCATAGGTTTATGGAAAGTTGCCAATTAACCTTTTCGCTCAATGACTCTTAGAAAGAGTGAGCCAGTGATATTCAGCTCAGGAATATTTCTATACCTAGTTAGACCGATAAGAAGCAGCAGAGAAAAACTGTTGTTTGTAGATGTTTGTAATGCATCTAATATATGGCTTATCTGACAAAGCCTCTCGTTTTTTTTCTTGCACCCACCTATTTATGGTGTACTGTAAAGAAGCTAAATATTTTCCATGTCGCCTTTGACCCACATATTAAGTTCATAATTCTCCTAGCAATATTAAAGAAAACAAAAATGCCCCTGAATCATTGGGGTGATCATTTCCATGATGGTTGTAAGCATGCAAATTAATCAAAGCACAGCCAGGTTCATGATTGCCACCGTATTTACAAGAAGAAGCCATGTTAAAACACCTCTCTTCTCTGAGCATTGTCTGTACTTCAGCAAAACTAATTGAGAGTCAATGCAGGTGATGTTCGGTAACAAAAGACTGGGCCTCATTTCTCTGGGTTTCCTTGGAAACTGTGTCAGGCTTTTTATTTGTGCCAGCCTTTCAGTAACACCAAAGAACCACAGCAGCAGAGGGGAATCCCATCAAGAGAACACAATTGTCAGGTAAACAAAATGGAAAAAGTCATAAATTCTGCTGATGATTCGCAAGTGGCAGAAATTGCAAGCTAAGTAATTATATCAGCAAAGCAAACATTTTGGTATTTTATGAACAAATGAACATCTGGAAATTAATTATTTTCAAATGTTTTTTTGATATGATATCCAAATTTACTGATAGTTCCATTTAAATCTCCTTGTCGGTCTAGTCTTTATTTATAGACAGACATTGCAATGTGGAAATTTTAGAGGTGTAATCAGTATAAAAAATGTAATGTACATATTGCATTATAGATAAAGAATTTAGAATTTGAAGCTCAAGAGCATTATCAAGTCAATGTGATAATATCTAGGCTAATAACTGAGGAGTATAAATAGTCCCCCACATAAGTATTATACAAATGAACCAGGGGCACGTATGTTTCTCTTTGTGATTTTTTTATTACACAACAACATTAAGTATGTTGGTCATGGACGATTTCAAGAAACAAATAATACTTTTGAACCTAAAAATATGTGGCTTCAAACAATAGATTCAGGCCCTCAAATAAATCAATTACCATACATTTCAGTGTAGAGCGCAAACTCTATAACTATAATTCAGACCTTCAGATAAATCATTGGAGCCCGATTCATATATGGATCCTTCATTTGAACAGTAAGTCTGTATGACAACATGCCAAGACCATCAGTATTACAAATCAATATATTAATATATTATCTTCAATAATTTTGGAGATGCACCATACTTGGCCAAGTCATAGGAAGTTACTATATCTAACCTGAATTGTATTAATCAGTTGAATATAGTACTCGAACAATATAGAAGCATTTAAAAAAATGTTTTCCCCCTTTACTAACATTAACATGAAATTTTGAGTGTGTGCCATTGCTTAGCAACAGGTGGCAGTTCACTTTGAAAGACCCTCAGCTTGACTAGACTGTGTGGTTGTAAAGTGATGTATTGCATGTCTTCTATTAGCTTTGTAGTACAGCCTCTTGGCTAATTTCTTCAACTTAGGTTTGCATAGGTCTCTGCCAAGAGACCCCGACAGAGAAGCAGGGATGTTCATTTTATCTGTAACTTTTTTTCACTTGGAGCAGCCATACTTACTGGACCCACAAAACAGGAGCATCCGTGAACCAGTGGACTACTGCGTGTAATTCAGCTTCATATGACCTGAAGAACTTTCTGTCAAGAGCCAATTTGCTAGAGCTCTGACTGTGAACGTTTGCTTAGCAAACTGATTCATCTGAGCAGGATTTCAGACTTGTTGGAAAAGCTTATAGCCCACATTAACCAGAAACTCCTAACTGAAGTGCTCTGCGATCAAGTGAGCACTGAACTCTGTTACAACTCAACTCATGTGTAGAAAATTTGTTTTGTAAAAGTTTGTACGAGGCAAGATAACAGATAACCCGAGATAACTGAAGGGGCATTTGGAGAAAGGGTGGGGGCAAACTCACAATGGAAGCTCCGAGTATTCAAACACAGACCTGCAAATATTTTTTTTTAAAAGCCACCCACAACATCTCATCAGATCAATAGTTGCATTATCCAATCATGAGTAAAAGGACACCAGTGTGTTCATTTGTTCTTCATCAACAAATGCACTAACTCTTTAAGTTTTACTCTTTTTTTGCTTGTTTTATTTTAACTGACATACACAACACTTGACACAACAGAAGCCAAGTAAAATTAAACACTTGGCAATAGAGCAATAGAGACCTTGTGAATAATTTTACTCTAAACTTGAATATTTAATTTGGAGCCGTTCATTGACTTCCTCATTTGTCAGAAAGTGTTTGTTTTGAAGCGCTTAATGGTGCAAGAAATTTTTAAGAGGGTAGGATACTGTTCATCTTGTAACATGAGTTGACTGAGACAACAATGATCATCATTAACAAAAAATTAATGTCTTTTTCATTCTGGAGATTGATTGGGCCTTTGTATCTCATTTAATTCATGTCTTCTTGCAGAAATGATTTTTTTTTGTATATGCTTCCATTTCTGGTTTGATCCCCAGCAGCTGTGCTTCTGGTCCCGATTTTTCAAGGGTGGGGGTTTTATCTATTTATTCGTCCATTCATTCATTCCCCCTTTTTTTCCTCTCCAGTTTGGAATGCCCAAATAAAGCTCATACTGCATCACTTATCGCGTCATCCATTGCCGATTCGGAGACGGCAGACAGGCATGTGATCTTCTCCAAAGCACATGATGTCTTATTACACAGCGGTCGAAAAGTCTGGCTCACGCAGAAATGAGTCATAGAATGATGCTTCATGTGTGGCTCAGCAGGTGAACTGCACGTGCTCGATCAACCACCGTAGGATTGCTGGTGTGCGATAAGTCATCGTCATCCCAGCCAGCTGAAACACTGACTGTTTCACTTCCTCTGTTTACTCAGATTGCAATGCATTCAGTGGGATGTGCCTTCAAGACCAACTGTGTCAGAGTCATCCTATTAAAAACCTTGAATGTGAGGAAGTGCTTAAGACAGGAAGGGATCTAATGCTCATATACAGTGCATTGGTAATTTTGCTAAAATTATGTATTTGGTTGAAAAAAAAATTCTACTGTGATTGATTTGACTGAATTATTTCTGAGAGGTCTTGCCATTCTGTCAAGTGTCATTAGCATCATGACACCATTTTCTGTGCGTCTGTGGTGTTTTGTATCAGTATTTTAAAAAAATCACTGATGGTGATTCTAAGCAACAATTCTGTTTTAGTGAAAGATAGAGGTCTGAATCGGGCCGAAAATGAGGACCGAGTGCAACTAATTCTGTCATATTTACGGCCTGACCTGAACCAGTCTGACAAGCACTAGCCAAATTTGAAGCCGGAACCTGATAGAGCCTGATTGCCAAAATAACAAGCCAATTACACCACACAGCACAATAGAAAATAATGCAGTGTTTCCCACAGGAAAGCTGCAAGTAAAAGTGCTTGGAATTCCGGAACGGGGTGGAGGGAGCAAAACCTCCGCCATCTGTTAACAATGATTGACAGCAAAGCAAAAAAAAAGCAAAGCTTGTAGTTAATGTAGTGTACCATTATGCTCAACCACAAAATTAATACAGCCATATTTGAGTTTTCATGCTTATCTGTTAAACATGTTTTACCTTCTGTTAAACGTGATGTTAATAAGTTTGTCACGTTTAACACAAGGTAAAACATGTCTTGCACATCCACAACACACAGCACAGAAGCCACTTCTTCTTTCTTTTTTCATAAATTGTTTAGTCATAAAAGTATTGGTTTAGATACGATTACACCTTAAGATCTTTTAGAATCCGAGACCCTGGCCAAAAAATTTTTAGGTTACAAGACCAGTTCCTTAACGCCATTATACTGTGGCAAATGCCGTTACTTGTTATAACTGCCACTGCCGCTACCCCGAACTGACTGTACTACATGGGTATTACGAGGTGCCAATTGAGGCGTAATCGTGGTTGACTTGAGCCATCACTCTGCAGTGGAAGTGGAATAACACCAAATATTAGATTATCTATTAGGTGTTTTTATGTCCCTTTCTTCATTTGCATGGACTGGCATTCACTGCCTTTATGCAACATTTTATGAATTCTGCATGGTTAGTAAATCGGCTGGCAGTCACACTGGCTAGGGTTTTCCTTATCACTGTATGATGACTGCGTAGCTCAGTGGGTAGATTTTCTCCTTTTTTTTTGTAGCTCCTGTGGCCTGTTTTACACATTGTCAAAATCTCATTACTCATTAATGGCAGAAAACCCATGGCCAAAAAGCTTGTCTGAACAACAGGCCTGCTCTGGCACATGTCATTATGTGGTCAAATAGTTTTGAATTTATTATTTTTAGGTACATTTTCATTGCTGAAGTATATTATAGCACAGATAAAAGAATCTAGTTCCACTGGACCCAGTCACTTCCTCTTTAGGGATCTATGAAGACCCCACAGATATGCCCCCTTTTGGCATTGTGAGAAAGGCTAAACCATTTTTCCACTGGTCAGCCCCTCAATCTGAACATGGATGTTGCTGCAAAGCTATTTTCTGGCTGTTTGTGTTCAGTCCTTTGTTCAAAGTTTCCAAGATATATGTTGTACATTTCAGGCATTGACTGATTAGTTGCTTTACCTCTGAATTCATGTGATTTCATATCAATGCAGGAGTCTTGTACTTCTGGATTACTGACTACTTGGTTTACCACGGTTAAAATCAAATGAAGAATGTTTGTTGCTGGCCCAAAGCCTCTCTCACTTCAATTCATTTGGTCAATAGATGTTTTCCCCACTTTCCCACATGCCTCATTGCTGATGCATGTATAAACCACTTGTTAGTCGGCCTCTCTCTCTCTCTCTCTCACACACACATATATCCAATCAATGCAAGAGTAGGCTGGATAACAGAGAAAACATACAATTATGCACGTGGGTTTTACGACTGATAATACATCAAATGAGTCACCGTATGAACAGAGCTGGGTCTTCTCTTCACTGCCATCTGTAGTAAAAGGCTGAGGGCTGAGGCAAGGCAACATTCTGGTAAGACATGGGGAGCACCCACCATTGTTCTTCCTTCAATACATTAGAGTCTCCCTCTAGCTGCCTAAAAATAATGGCTGTCACTCCTGCCAGCTTCAATCTGACTCAAACCATGGTGTCTGGCTCTTGGGGCACCACTTTGTCCTTCATCACATGACGCCACAGCTGTCAGAGTTTCACTTCACTTCCCAGCAGATACAGCAGTCAGTGAATTAAATTGTAGGTCCCTGGTAGTTCTTTTTTTGTTTATTTAAAGCTTATAGAAAACTATGATCATTAAACAAGCTTAATGATTTTTCCTGCCAAGTTCAAGTGTCCGAATGTTGTATGCTATCATTCACTAGCATTGATGGACATCCTTTGGGCTTTACGGTATGGTACTTTTCAGTCGCTTGGATTTTTCTCTTTACTGGTCTTTGCTCTCCATAATATGCGGTTTGTGGCATTTTGTTGGAAAGAGCTGTGTTGCGTTGGGAATCATCATAAAGTAATTGATATACAATTATGATGTACTGAGTCAAAAAATGAAAAGGAACTGGAGGATTTGAAGAATAAATTAAGCTGAAGGATATGACAGCCCCACAGAAAAAAAAAATGCAGACAGACACAGATGGCTCATTAAGGAGGGGGGGGGGGCATAATTGCAGCACTCACAGAAGCACAGTTCAGGGACAAGATACTGTCTCCTCTTTAGAACTCAAATGAATGAAGTAGTCGACAGCCATGAGGTGTGTGTGTGTGTGTGTGTAAAGTGGAGATGAAAACTTGGCACAAATGTTTTAGCATGTAATTTTTACTTGAATTCTTTAAGGTTACGAATGTGTAATACTACTAAAACAATTCATTGTAATTCATTGTTTTCTCCAATTTGGATTTGATTTTCCATAATGAATTGCTAACTTTTCCATTAATCAGTGTCTAATTTCAGAATGAGAGAACATTTGCATTTGAATGAAATATTGCCTTTAAATGATTCCATTAAAAAAAAAAAAACAGTAACATCAAGGAATGTGGTAAAGGCATGTGCAACACTATTGCGGCATGTATGGGGAGGGTGAGCAGGTTTGGTTTGTCCCCGGCCTGATAAGGGCACTGGGTTAGTGGAAGTGAACTTACCCTGTTCGCTGGCACTGCATTCTCCTCCTACTCTGATGTGCCTTTGCCCCCGACTGTCACTCTTGATTTTGCCCAAGGCTGACATATGGAAAATGGACTTACTTCATCTGTCACACTGTGTATCTGTGTATATTGGTTACACTGTAATTTATCACTTAAGTGTTTATGCGGTTCTCTAATGAAGGCATATTCAGGGTTATTCTCCATTTGTCAAGATGCCCATGTCTAATGCTCTTAAAAGGCAAGTGTCTAGTCACTAAAGCAACTTTAAACTCCAAATTGATTTTGACAATACAGCAGTTCTGGATGCAGGGTTCTGGTCTACCTCATGTTCTTCATATTTGATTTTGAGTGCATATTAATTGCTATAATGCTGCTATAATTGCTGCTAAATGAAATATCACATAAGCAGTTTTGCTTTTATCCAGGTGACTTACTACCATTCTTTGCAAGTAGAAGTCCTATTGACCCCCAAACAGTTATTTTTATGAGATTAATCCACTGCATCTTTTTGAATGCAAGTGGTGCTGACATATTTGAAATGCACACGGTGAGGTTACTGTGTCCACCAGTACAGTGAATGGGGAATGGAGTTGACAGTTGTGCTGGTGGGGGGTTGGCTCTGACAGAGGGGAGAACATGACTTTTTGGTTGGAGCTGTGACTGCACAGCAGGGAAGCACTGTGGCAGGCCTGAATAGAGAAGAGGGCTGGCAGCTCATCCAATGTTGCCACCTCGGCTGCCCACTTAAGTACCATTTTCATTTCAGCTTTAAAATACGGTTGAACTGCGACAAAGAAAACCCTTCTTTATCGGAAAAGAAACACTCAGAGTACACCTTATAAAATCTGCCCCTAAACAAATTCACTATTACAGCTCTCCATTAAATGGCAGAAGTGACAGGTCTATTAATGTACTAGTAATGGTTTAGCTTTATAGTTATTTAAAATAAATACTGAAGTGGAGCTTGATGTGTTTTAAAGTTTTAGAAAAAAAACACTTTGAAGGCTAGATATGAGCCTGTGAAAGATGTTTTGTTTGAAGGTGAAGAATCATACTTGGATTTGCTTTGAGTTAGTGGTCCTTACGGTTATTCTATACGGTAAATACTCCATACAGTAAGTCCAGTCCTTTGATCCTGGTTTTTATATCTCAGAGACCCACCTTAGAGGCCAGGTAAGGTCATCCGCGCTAGCTTCAAACCATGTTCCTCTCTTCTACTGCTGCTTGTATCCTTTCTTCATTGAGGAGTGAGAAAATGGTTCAGAACAGTTTTATTAAATGTGATTAAAATATTGGTCCAATGGGCATTGACAGATTTGTGTGGTGGTGTTGAAGGTAAATATGCTTACACGGGCCACAAGGCGCTGTGTATTATCAAAACAAACATAAGTCAGTCTAAAGATAATTTTTGATCAGCCAGCCATGTTTACGTTGATAGAAGGTAAAGTCCCTTCCCTTCAGTCCCTTCTTGCAAAGTTCTACCGTTGCGGTTTTGTTTTCAGCTTATCCACATTATTGCTGGGTCTCACTTATCCTATGCAATGAAATTCTAGCTACTCACCAATACCCATTGTACCAGTTTGTCTGAAAGCTTTTATTTGAATTCCAGGTCATTGCAGAACATCAGCCTACATTTGTAATGCAAATATGTTGGTGAAAAGAAAAAGAAAAGGAAAAGGAAAGTGCCTTGCATTTGGCATAATATGTTAAAACTAAAATGGTGCTACTTTCGGGAAATGGATTTCACAAATATCAGAAGCGGCAACAAAACAGTTCTGAACATCATTCATAAATCCAAAGTGTTTCTATTTTTTGGACTTAGATGTACGATCTGTGCAAGGCTCCATTTCTGCTCACATTAAAGATGTCTATTATTCTGTGGAATTTAAGATCATATCATTGATATCTCTTCTTTTTATCGTGGTTCAGTCCTACCGAGCACTTGTGTTTAAGTTTATCGCTGTTCTTTTTTAAACTCTGAAAGAACATGTTGTCTGAGCTTCCTGATGCATGGTATCCCTTTCCTGCACCTGGTTCCTTCACCTGCTGTTTTTCTGCCTCTTTAGTTCTCTCCAGAACCCCATGTCTGTCATGATGTGGTTTCCTTTCTGCATCACTGCATGTGATCAATGTACTTGTGATTGTGAGTGCGTATTTTTTGTTGTTGTTTCTGAAAAGACTGTCAAACTGAAACAGACAAAAAAACGAAAAGAAATGAAGCAGGAATTTATACTTTGTAACTGTGTTGACTTAAGGAAGATTCTGTCATTGGTTGATGTTTATTATGTCACAAGGGTTGCAGAACTCTCATGCCATCTGCAGATCTGAAGAATGGGTGTATTTTTTGTCCAATATAAATAAGGAATTTTGATCTCTAGGATCATTGGTCTAGTTCATAATCCCCCTTAAGTTTCATTGGCTTTGCCTGGATTTACGCTCTTAGCCAGTCTATCATTGAGTAGACTGATGCACCATTCTGTCCCCTAAGGGGTCAGTGGTCTGTGTCCAAATTGAGTTTGGTGTTTCCAGATTGATCTTGAAAACCTACCAATTGATTTGTCACAATGTGGCTCTGCTGGTGCGCTGGTATGGATGGTCATTTTTATTTAGAAACTCATTTGTTCATTTGTGAAGGTGCTTGACTCATATTTGCCACCAACGAGTAATGTCCCTCACTATTTAACCACTTGGAGGCTCGTTTCAATTTAGTGAGATGGTTTTTGAGCCTTAAAATTTGTCTTTATCCTGTAAGGGTTCCACTTTATATTTTGTATTGCTAATGACAATTTGATTAAAATTATAAGAGCTTTACATAAGTTAGGGTCTGACACTGCATCGTGTACAGTCTGGAATTTATTTCTGGACATGTCTACAGGAAGATTAACAAAAATCATACTCTCTCAGTTGTATGTTCCTTGCTTCATAAGCATGCTTCTTTGACCTATGCATTAGCACTACATTACCCACAGTTCGTTGTGCTCTTAACATTTTGATAAAACCATTCTGTCTCACAGTTTAATAGTTTAAAGTTTTGTTCTACTGAGTTCAGACATGAATCTAAATTCAATGAAAACACACTGAATGATGAAAATTCACTTTACCATGCTTAGTTATGTTAAAGCTTCACCCCATTTCTGTCCTGTGCAGTATGGAGATGGGTCAAAAGGTTAATCAAAGTATCACTTTCTTTCGAGTATGTGTCAGTTTTCATTCTAAAATTACCAAAGTGACATTTGACTCTGCACCTCTCACCAGAAACTGTATTTATTTTTTTCATAATAATGGTAAACACATTTATTGATGCATTACAGTCTGAGGAATAGTAACTTTTCAGTTAAGGTTTAACAATTGACAGCTGAGGTTTTACAACCTTCTAAAATGGACTCAATCCAAGTCTGCAATCTTGATTCTCCCCTCCAAGTGTCAGCATTATCAGACAAGGCCGTTGTATTCTTTCACCAAGGCTTGAGTTTCTGTGTCAAGCACAATGCAGTTATACAACAGGTTACGAAAGAAAAAAAAGGGAAAGAAAGGCATGTGGGTGGCATGTGCTACGCTGTGCTTTCAGTGAGGGACACCATGCACACCTGTGCCTGCTTATCTATTTTTTTAGATGGGAAGGATGCCGTTTCCATGGTACTGGATTGTTGTTGTTCTGGCTCTGGTGTACTGTAACTACAGGGTTATAACCTAAGGTGCATGCTTTCCATTCTTTTGTTTCCAAAAAAGTTTATTCTAATGATTTTATTCCCTTTTCTTGCTGTCAACAGCACTGTCCTCTCGACTCATCCTGACACAAATCAGAGCTCTTCAATGCAAAGCTGTGTGGCCATCATACATTCCTGAAAAATGAAACTCATTCATTGTCTACAGATTTCTTGAAAAAATAAAAATGAAAGCAGTGTTGTGTGGAGCGGAGAGAGATGCTTTGAGATATCTAGTTTCTTTTGCAGTTTGAGTACACATCATAGACCAATTATACATCCGTGTGCATTGGAATTTTTGGGACACATAGCTGATAGGACCTGTATCTAACCTGCCTCTATACACTCCTGATCTTTGTACACAAACAATGTAGATAAAATATACACTGTGTATAGCTGCAAAATATTGGGATTAGGTTTTCTTTATAAACCTGGCTTGGATTTATTTGAATAGCGCTGTTAGTTGACGCCTTAGCTAGTCTTGTGAAAAATGCATTTCCAGCAGTTCAGTTTCTTCTTGCCTCTCACTATCCTATTCAAAGAATGCAATGTAGCTCTAGGATACAAAAAAAGCATTCAACCAAACCCAGTCATTATCCCTTTTACAGTACCCAGCAATCCATGCAAAGCCACACACATTAATGGACTCATTCCCTTCCTGACATGTTGACACACATGCATTTAATTTGCGTTTGCAAGCTGAGGAATTGGCAGACGTGTGAATCAGCAGTATCACAAGGATAGTCATTTGAGAATGGCAAATGCAATTTCCCACTCACAGACAGGCCATTTGGTGTGCGTGACGACCCATGTTGCATTACAAAGAGTGGTTCATGAGAGGAAGCTGATCATGACATCTGCCAGTCCATCTACCCTCAATCACATTCATACTTCCTGCTCCCTGATTGGAGGAAAGGAGGGAACATTCAAGACTATCACAGCAAACTACAGCAAACCAAAAAGTTATTTTATGGATAATGCATACCTTTTCCTTTTTCTGTAACACTCTATCAATGTTCTCACATTGCCATGGCCATATAAAACAGTTTTTAAGCATGTTCATTGTGTGCAGTGTTTCTAGTAAAAATTATATTTACAATCAGATATCAGTCAGAATGTTCACCTGAGCCTGATAAAACGCGACCTGACAGTTTCGGTCAGTTCCGGTGCTAATTCTATTATTTCATATTGGGCTCAGTTCGGGTCAAGCCCAAATTTTGAGCTCAAAGCACCGTGTGTACTGCATGGAAATTGTAGGCAAGCTAGACCATCTAAACCATCTAAAAAGCTGTACAAGACACTGAAAGGAGGCCTCAGAGCTAGTAAAAAAAAAGTTATTGTCAGGGGAGTATGAAGTTGGCCAGCATTCATCGAAAAGAAAATCCAAGGTCTGGACGTTTACATGGTTTTGCGAATTACAAATAAAAATGGGCTACTGTGGAACCCAGTGTTTTTGGGGCACAAATAAGCATGTAACCTCACAGTCAAAAACAAGCTTGAATAAGCAAGGAGTAGAATTACTGCAGACTTGGGGGTGGGAGGAGAGTGTCCAAATAGCTAAATTATTAGCTAATTTGATAGCTAAACTGATAAGATAAAAGCTAGCTAATGTCCTTGAAAAAAGTCACTAGTTATATTTTCAAAACACCAGATTTAAAAACAAAATAAGCCAAAAAAATTGGCAGTTTTTTCAAGCAAATTTGGAATCGATTTCAGCACTCACAGCGACCCAATTTCATAAAGATTATGAAACATTATCTTGCAAAACTATTTTCTTGAAATAAAGCTGTATCATTTTTTAAGCATTTTTATTTCTAATTTATATCAGTTTTGTTGTATAGGCAAGGGTTAATGTCCCAAGGTGTTCCGCAGGCATATCGAGAAAATGTGCAAAACAAGCAAAATGAAATCGATATAGTATTTAAAGAAATTGTGCAGTATATTTTTTAAAGTATTTTTTGAAGTCACAACAAATTCCGAAATGTGTTATGACTCAATATACTTAACATAACTAGTGTCTCTCTCCTATTACTCATCGCACACAGGGGAACGCACAGCTTTGGTTGTTTGTGTGAGCAGGGACCGCACACAAATCGATTGCATTTCATGCAGTTGTTTTTAGCCTTATTCCGACTGCATTTGCCCACCTGGCACTGCACCTGGTTTTCCAAGAGTGATGGGTGTCCTAGCTGGTACTGTGACCATGGCTGCTTTGGAAGCTTCTGCTTCTATCTTCGACTTCATGTAATTTCCCTGCAGCTCGCATTCATCAGTAATACCAGTGTTTCTTCTGGTCCCATTCACTTGCGTGATTTTGCCATCCTATAGTCTATTAAGATTTTATCCAAAGTCGCCATTCAGTGAAAAAATGAAACTATGTCAGAGGGGCCACCTCAACGGAGTTATGAATCCATCCTTTCTATGACTACAATGCCCACAAGTATTGATTCCTACACTGAAGCCAATAATCAAATAAGTCATTTTCAAACAACTGCAGTTAATTAATTTTGTGTGATTATATGTGCAAAATTAGTTTTGATAGCGCTTGACCCAGCAATGTGTATCAAAGTGTCAGTCATTCAGTTGCTGAATAGTGTGCCAGAGGATATAGAAACTCATTCACACCTGGGTATCAGCTCATTACCTATTGTCTGGCAGAGCGATTAAGAAAAGGGCACAAAATGCCAGTATTATTGAACTGATGCACTTGTTGTACGTCGCTCTGGATAAGAGCGTCTGCTAAATGCCTGTAATGTAAAATGTAATGTAATTATTTAATGAGTTGATTTTTTTTTTTTTTTTTATTTTAACTACAAAGTTATTTTAAGCCCAGCTATTTGGGAAAAGTCATAGGAGTGCATTACATTTGACGTGTTGGAGTCGCATTTTAAAGTCCAAACACCTGATGGTGTCGGCTCTGTCCTTTCTGGTGAAGTTTAAATTTTCTTTTGGAGCCCGAGTAGTATTGTGTCAAACAAAAAAAAAAAAAAATGTGGAGTGAAGAAAAAAAGTTACTGAGGCAGTGAATGCTTAAGGGGGGTAAGGAACTGGTCTTGTAACCTAAAGGTCACAGGTTCAATTCCCTGGGAGGACACCACCATTGCACCCTAGAGCAAGGTACTTTACCTGCGTTGCTTCACTTTATAACTGGATACAATGTAAAATGTAAAAAAGTTGTGTAAGTCGCTCTGGATAAGAGCATCTGCTAAATGCCTGTAATGTAATGTAATATACATATGTACTGCATCATACCCAATGGTAGTTGTTGTTTGGTATTTCTCCAGTTCTTTCTAAGCTGTTATGTTTTCAAAATCTCTCGTTTATTTTTAATGTATGCTTCCATAAATTTTTGTTATTGTATGCCGGTTATGGTGTCCTAAGCTGTGCTCTGGCAGGCAACATGATGTTTGCTGTGGCATCACTGGATTGGCCAGATGGTCATACATACATACCTGGCCAATCATATGCTATATTTCTCCTTCCATGCCCACAAACTATTTGTAGTGAATAGCATTTATGTATAAATACCAAGAGGGCACAACGAACTGAACAACATAAGTTCTTATGATTTGTCTTGCACATACTTTTACAAACAAATATCATTTTTTTAATAGCATAAAAATTCAATTTTGTTCAGGACTAAGAATGTAAAAGTAATTTTGTGTAATTTATACAAGTGGCGGTTTAAGGGATGGGGTAGGGGATACAGGAGAAAGAGATCCTTCACATTGCCTTGTATGTAGTTTTGGCACTGAATTTACAGAAAGACATGCCTACTGACTGGAATAAGACCTTTGCCAAGGTGAGCAGGCACCTTAGAAGAGTTCTCGGCACTCGAGTCCTAGCTCTTCTCAGTGAAAAGATGTTAGCACCTTTTTCATTTCCCTTGTCCCTTGTTAGCCATTTCCCTTAAAACCTGCATCCAGCTGCACGTTCACCCACTCCCAACATTGAACAGTTTGACTCAACCACTCTCAATAGTAGTATTGAGAGCTACCTTCATGAAGTTGATTATGCCCTCTTTCATGCCTGATGCAACCTCTAAAGAGAAGGTTTTCCTCATATGGATAACAAGTGTCAGAGCAGTTCACAACTTCATAGAACAGCCCTCTCTGATCAGAGAAAGTTACCGCAATCTTTTTTTTTTTTTTTTCCCCATTTGGGCTGACCCCATGTCTGCAATAAAGGCAACTTATGAGGTAAACACTGTCATTCGGAGTGCCCTTGCGACTATTATGAAAGGCTGCAAAATAAATACTTTGCAGGAAAGGTTTGTAGGGGCCAAGAAGACAACCCACATTTTAAAGGCCTATTAACCTGCATCCTTCAATCTGAGAAATGTCCAGCATAAAAGCAAACCTAGACAATTGGTTCAATGCGTGAAACCCACGACCTAGCTCAAAGGGCATAGGAATGTTATATGAAAGATGATGCCTCTTGTGCTTCAAGCCAGCTAAATAAGAGCACTGGATAGGTGCTCAAAAGCCAGTATGTTCAAACTAGAGTAAATAAAAAAATATTTTTAAACTCCTTACCTGGAGACTTCACGAGGACTGACTCAAAATTAGGAACAGAGGAGCATACTTTGCTCAGGGCAAAAGACACTGCTTTAATGAATCTGAGTAAAAAAAAAAAAAAACAAGATCTGTGTGTATAAATTCAGACTGAACACCGGAAGTAAAATTGATTCATGAGGCCACCAAAGAAAAGTAATTCCAAGGTTGACTAGTTTTTTTAATGAGCCCTGTTGGCTTGTCTTTTTGCTTCACTGTATCTAGACTTCTTAGCATCTACCATTGCAACAGCTGGCTATCAACAAACGCTTTGTTGGAATCTGACCCCAAACCACAGGCTCTGCAGTCATGCCCAGCCCTCCCCACACAGAAAATATTGCCATGCCCAGAAACATCCCAAACACGTTTAGCATAACAAATGCAGGTAAAAGGTGCACAAAATCGGCTATAGTGTGTAAAGACTGAGATTGCCAGTGCATTTATATATATATATATATATAAAAAAAATCATGCATAGTATTACATTCATTTTTTTCAAATGGAAGCATACTGTGTGCTTTACATTTTTGGCGACATATATATAAAAGTCTGTAGTAATAAATAATAACTTGTCATGTCAATGCAATATTGGCTCATTTGTATTAATTACAAGAATAAGTAAAATATGGACACAGACAATCTTTTTATACGATTTGCTGTACAGTAATGTTGTTACTATCCTGAACTCTTTATGGAATTTCCATAATAATTATGGAAATTATTCAAGAAGATGCCATGCCTTACTAGTGTTGATAAATGTACCCCATCACTTAAATAATGTCCCAATCAATTATGCTTTTTGTCTGTTTGTTTTTTATTTTTATTTTTTATCCTGAAATACATGCCAAGAGATTGCAACTTCACCAAAATGGACATTTGTATCCTTCGTGAAGTGGTTAGCAGTAGCCTACAATTAAAAGCATAATGCGTCAGCATTGTAGCCATCTGCAATTACCTGGACAAGTAATCATGTTTTGATCAACAAATACCAGCTAGGCCCAGCTTAATTGAAAGTATCTTTTGGGTAATTGTGCACACTTCTAGATAGCAAGCCATTTTATTTATTTATATAAATATATACTCAACATACTTATTTTTTTGGTATTACACTCTCCACACAAGCCAGACCTATCAGACTTCTCCCAACTTTGATGGGTGAAAGTGACGGTTTTAATTTCAAGCCTTATTTCATGTTGCACACGTAGCATCGTTGAAATAAAAATGACGGTTTTTAATTCCAAGCCTTGGCAGGGAACTGCAAGAGCTGTGACATAAATAACATGTGCAGCAGTGTTAGCTTTTTGCTAGCAAAATAATTGTTTCGGTTGAAAAACGAAATCGGAATTCAGCGGATCCAGTGCCATTTAAGAGAAGTGTGTCCTGAAAAACGTTCAAGTTTTAAACACCAGCTTAAATCACAGACTGTGACAGGAACGGTTATGTGAAAATCCATTCATTATTTCCAGAGAGAAATTTCCCTTTGAACTGTAATTCCATGTATGGACAAGGTTTTTGCTCTGTGTTACGTCAGACTTCTGAGGCCTATTTCATGTCGCATGTGTGAGGGAGTTGGAGTTTTAGGAGACCAACCGCGACGGAACAGGGGGGTTCTTTAAGCTATTAACCAGAGGTAAAATAGCCACAAAGTCTCAAGAGACAAGGGAAAGGAAAACAATACCCTTAGGGAGAGTATCCTAAAGAAAAGCTCTACACAACCCACGTACTGGGTAGAAAAGAACTAAAGCTTAAGGAGTATGAAAATAAAACAAAACTGCCGGAGCAGAAAACGGGGCAACTCAAAGAAAACAGACCTCGAACCGAGGCTGAAAAAGTAAAACCCTAAAGAAAGAATACTGAGCTTAGATTGTGGCACGAACTTGTTGCCAACAATCTAAAAAAGCTAAAGACTGTTGTGCTAATTTTATAGCCACAACAATCCAATATCGCAGCTCAATCCTATACCTTTACCTCGCTTGACAGAATACCGGCTTTCGTGCAACATAAGTGACACTGAAGCAAAGCTTATCGGCTTGCTCAGGGTTTAAATAGAAAACCAACAGGTGCAAATTGTAAAAGGAAATTTGCACGTGTATAATTCAATCAACTCAATGGCCATAATAACTGAAGAAAAGGCGCATAAAAAAAACCAATGGCCGTAATAACTGAAGAAAATGCGCAGAAGGAAAAGAAATGGTGGCATCAGCCAAAACCATGACAGCATGTAGCGTCATTGAAATAAATAAATAATTAAATAAATACATACGTACATATCGTGCCACAGTTAATTATTTATGCTCACATTTCATGATGTATTTATTTATTTATTTAATTAATTTTGTCCAAAATATTCCATAATTTTGAAGTGCAACTGAAATTGCGAGAGTCTCTCAGTCTCATCCAGAGAAGAGAAGGTGTATTGTTAGGTAAGTAACTTAAACCAGTTAATTAGTTAAGTGTCTTCTAAATGTTAGCTGCTTGACATATGCTTGTTAGTCATATTAACCGAATCTTTATACTTCAAGTTTTTGTTCAATACTGTTCACTAAATTAAATAGCTAAGTTAATGTTAGCTAGGTTTGGCTACCTGTTCCTGAGATAAAAAATCTGACCCCATAGTTTTCTAATTATTGCAAAGATGTATACCTTTCACATGACGCTAATTGTAATCAAAGACAATGTTCAATCTGGCCATATTTTCTTTACATAAATGGTAGCTTGTTAGAGTTGGCGAGCCAGCCAACAAAAGATGGCTAGCAGCTGTTGACAGCTGGCTAGCTAGCTATCTTCCCTCAGCTGTCAAGACCCGTTAACCAAACACGTTAGGCTTGCTGGTTATGGAATGGATCGTTCCGATTTTGGCATGACTCAAAAATCATAAAATTACAAAAATATAAAAACAGTATACCTAGCTAGCTTCACTTTTGCATAAGGTATATCAATCTGGATGCTGTCACTTACATAAGCAGTGGTAAATGTGTAAAGCAGTGGACCTTTTCGGTAGAAACAACCCAACATAGGCTAAGTTTTGGAAGTCATGTTAGGTTTTGATACGATCCATGTATTGTTGCAACATATTTTTTTATTGCGGGGTTTCTCAAATGTAGCTCACCTAATGTTTAAAGCTGTTTTAAAAGCGCAAGGCTTCCTGCGATTGCTAACTAACATTAATTAAGGTATGTTATCTGAAAGAGCATCCTGTTCATTTTAGACTGAGTCAGTCAGCCTAGTTGTGATGCTGGAGTACTGGTCCTCAGTCCTTTAGAAATAATTAAAATAACGTTAAAGAAGTAAAGGGGGATAATATTAATGAATACAGGTCTCAAACTGATCGTTTTAATTTACTTTAGCTGATGTTATGCAGAAATGGGTAAAAATGGGTAAAGTCACGCAACTGTCAAAAAATGGCAAAACTCTAGGCATCTGTGACACTCGCAACATCCGTGACAAATGCCCAGCCATGATAATCTCTCACACCAATCTATTATTGATGCCATCAATTAATATTCAAAATGATCATTTACAAGTATTTTCCATTCCGATTCATGCATGTACATAGCCAGTCATACATGTGGTGAAAATAACAAGATGTTTTTTTTGGCTGGACCGCAACAGCGGGGCCAGCCCTACAAACGCGAATGTCTGTGACTCAGTGACTGAGTGACTGAGTGAGTGATGAAGTTACACCATTGGTTGGCCGAGTTATAAAGTTACAGAATTGGTCGGCCAGATCACGTGTGTTAGGTCCAGCCATATACTAGGTTTTAACCTGGTCTTGTTTAATATGTAATCAACTACTGAACTAATAGAAAATGCATATGCCATTGCTCTCATCGCTTGTTAGGATTAATGCACTGACCCTTCTATTTCATTCCTTTAACTAGACCAAGAATGAGTCTCATCCTTATTTGTGCCATAAATATATGATAAATGCCTTGAAAACACACATGCAATTTTTTTTTTTGAAAGGGTGCAGGTCATTGGGATGTTTTTTTCTCATATCTCTTGCACATGCCTTCACCACTTTCATCAGATTCAATCCTAAGCACCTGCGCAACCCCTGAACATTGTAAGTGAAGGCTTCAAACTGCCTTGACGCAAAATCACAATCTAAACAAGCTGGTACATTATCTGGATGTGCACAGATTGGGACATGGTGTTACCTCTCTCTCTCTCAGACCTCAACACTGCTGGACAGAGCCACATGCCACCTGGCTAGCCCCCCACTCCTGCTCATCCTTGAACAGTGTAAGTTTGAAGGCTCCATACTGCCTTGATGCGAAAGCTAAATTAAAACAGGCCTCTGGTACAACATCTGAATGTGCATACATTGTGACATGGTGTTTTCTCCCTCTCTTTCAGAACTCTACACTGCTCAACAGAGCCCAAACCCACCCAGCTACCCCTTGAACAGAGTAAGTAAAGGTACACAAACTAAAACATTTTCTATATTGTGCTGTCAGTGTGTGTCATTTCATTAAGCCAAGTACAATTGTTTCCATTTGACTATAATACAAAGGTGCTGCACTATAAAAAAAAAGGTGTTGTCCTTCAGATGACATGCTAAACCAAGGTCCTACATTTAGGTGGCCATGAAAGATCCCACTACACTTACTGAAAAGTAGAGGGGAATAAGTCCATACCTACCTACCTTGCATTTGAACAATCAGCGATATTCCACCTCAATAATTTGCAGTCCACCAAAAAGTACTACCTCGCGAGCAGGGACTAAAGGGGGATAGAAAAGGAACCATAACCAGGAACCAAAATTGGTCTGGTTCCTGAGTTCTGGAGATGGTTCCTCCAGTGGAAAGGGGCCACTAGATCGAAGAACAAGTGTATTATATGTTTAAATGATGGTACACAGGGCTTGGCAATGAAGAATGTGTGCTGGCCCAGGTTCACTATGAGATTGGCTCAGGCCAGATGATTGATATGTTACTTGCTCAAACAGGCTAATAGCCTAAAAGAAGTCTTATCCAAGTCTAAGAGAAAGAGATGTTTTTACCATCTGGGTTGATCATTAATTTTGGTACCAAATTTTTCTTATAAATAACTAACATTACAACCATATTTTCTCTACTGAAACTTGCTGATCAATAACTCACATGACAGTTTTATCATTCATTCATTTTTGTACCGATGCTTGCTTGTGCCTTAAAGCTTGATCCTTCATTGCTATTTCTACTGACTAATGTGTCGTTCAGTTTGACATATTTACTCATAAATGTAAATGTTATTTAGTGGAATTATGTGGCAGCATTGATCTCGAATTGCAGTAGCTTTAGCATTATGAGGAGTGGAAAGAACAAAAATTATTAAATGAACGCTAAATCGATTGAATTGCAATTAAATTAAATGTTGAATCAAATAACATGCAATCAAATAAAATGTTCAATCAAATGCAAAAATGCAAACAAAATGACATGTAAACGTGGCTAATTCGATTCAGCTTTCAAAACTTTTAATCAATTCAAGTGTAACTTATATACTCAATAGTAAGCAAGTAAGACGTTGTGGATATGGCCCAAGATTATTTTATGTGGAGGACAGATGACGCTTTATGAGCTGTTGAGGATGAGGGCGAGATAGTGGATTAAATGAAAAAAAAACAAAACATGAATTCTGATCTGACAGTTCTCACAGTAGTGAGAGATGTCTACAGATAGAATATATATCCGATCTAGGTCCACATGAAAGTGGCCCAAATCTGATATGAACATATCAGATTTTTTTTGTTCACATAGCTCAGGAAAAAAAATCTGATCTTTGTCACATGTAGGCAAAAATGTTGGATTTGGGCCACTTCAGCCTGTAATCTAAGTGTCCATTTTGGAGAAGACATTTGGTGTGTGATTTTAATGCGTCTCATTTAACTCAAAGAGGCTTTACATTTCATTATTATCATTATTCGTATTAGTATAAAAACAGGTTGAACAAGTATGTTTACTGCATGCATCAATTGTTCTGCTGGCTAGCTAAGCACACATAACAGTTAGGTAGCCCCATTATGTGACATAATAGACAGATTTAGTGCAGCCTATTTCAATTGCTCTCACATAATGGGGCTAAGCAGTTATAGTACCACATGTTAGATAATGTTAGCACTGCAGGTACAGAAGTAGCAAACTGGTGTCAACTGTAGCTGCAAATGTTAGCTAGCTTGTGGTTTTAGTTCCCAGTCGGTATTTTTATTTTATTTTTTTTCATAAGGAAATTTTTGGCTCTGTATGTCCCGTATTTTGATAAAATGTGGTCAGTCCTGTTAAAATAGGACTGCGTAAATTTGACATGTTCAGAGGCTATTCCAATTTTTTTTTAAACGTGAGTCACCATGAAGCTGATATGTAATTCAAAAGGTATGTAAAACACATGCCATTAGTGATTTGCATATTAGATTATAAACTTGTGCTAAATCTGCGTTTGGCTGTGGAGACCCCGTGCAGGGTAAAGTATTGCTAGTGCCTGCTGTTTTGATGGGAATACGGGCCCTCACGACCCATATAAGGAATATGTTTTTTACTTTCTAATTACAGGATGATTCCATAGTGTAACCTGTTTTTATGTAATGGTTGGCAACTCTACTTAGAGCACCATGCTAGGAAACTAGTTTTAACTAGTGACTAGCAAATGAAAGCATTATTTTGATCCAGAAAACGTTTAACATTTAACTTTTTATTAATCTTTTTTGTTGTTTTTTTCATCTGCCATACCCAAATGAAGTCCTGAGGCTGAACTCGCATTTACTTGCAGCAGTGGTCATTGTAAAAGAGCACTATACACAGTATCTGATGTCTTACAAACACAGCATGGCATACAGACCATAAAATATATTTGAAATTAGAAATTCATAGTCAGTATAATTCTTTTAAGGAAATTTTATTATTTTATTGTACATCTTTCTGCAAGCTCTGTGGATGTCTTCTATTTTTTTTTAATTTATTTTTTTAAATTAATATTATTAAATGTTACCTACAGCACTTTTAGCAATGTATTCATTTATGCTATCTTTTCTCTCCTAGAGTCATTTGTTCCCTGGTTCAAGACTAAAGCAGCACTGAACTTCGAAGGCAACATGCACAATAAGAATAACTCATGTCACATTGGTCAGGATATCACAGTTGGAATATTTTACCTACCAAATAGCCCAGCAAGGTTAAACAACACTGAATTTAGGGAAAGACAAACCCTAAATGGAAAACAGAATGCAAAGAGTAAAATGTTAATCCATTGGTTTAAATGTAATGGTTTTGTGTCATTTCAAAATTGTATATATTGTTACAGATGGATGTTATGATTCTGAAATAGCTTACTTTTTTAGGTCTTTAGAAAACATACTATATTCAGTATTAATGAGTTCAATTGCAAGAAAAATTGCTTGGGATATCTCATTTTGAATGAAATTTTTGTTTTTTAAATAACTTCGCAAATTTTGTTTGAAATTGGTATTATTGCTTTTGTGATTAATGTGTGACTGATGCAATGTATTAAACATTTAAAGTAAAACATCTTGATCAACTAATGTAACGTAAGCCCAATATCTATCTTCATTATTTTGGACATTACACACTGGTCAAATATTTTCACCTTTGGAATTGTATAGCTTTGGGCACTAAGTTAAAAAATAAAAATTCAAATGCTCCATCAAAGTGAAATGTAACTTTCATTTATTATTTTGTGTTCTGATAGTCCTGTGATTATCAGTGTTATGCATGTGCTCTTAAGGTTTTACTATAGATTTTGTTTAGTATAGCTTTAGTCTATTTATTTCTAATGTTTATAAATGTAATATTTGGTGCTTTTAAAATGTTTTGTGAGTTTTATTTCTTACTCGTACTTATAGCTTAATTTACGTCTTAATGTTTTGTCGATGTGCAAACGATTTGAACATGATGTTGTGCTGATGGATATGGGTCAGTGCTATCAGGGAATGTATTGTGTCATTCAAACTTTTTGCCCCTTTGTCAATGGTATTATTTTTAAATGAGCTCTTATGGAAATAAAGTAGACTTGACTTAACACAGGAAATGTATCGTAACATGAAATGTGTGGAGTTGTGAAAATTTGAGCTTGAATGTCTTTAGCCTAGGTGTATGTAAACCTTAACCAAGAACTAAGGTTAAACAAGAACTAAGGGTAGCTAAAAGGGTAACACTTTGAATAGGCAAATTTCCCTAGATGCAAAAAGGAATCCTAAAAAGTTCTTTCAATACTGCAGTAGGAAAAGTCTGAAGAAGGAGCATTGCTTTATAAGAATAAGGATACCGCTGATGCCTTTGTTGAGAGTTGAGCGGAGGTTACTAATAGGACAGAAGGCATATTGAGTACTCAGATTTTCTTTGCTGATATTGGGATAGGGGATAAAGAAGTACTAGAAAAATTACATAAACTACAGACCAATAAGGCAGTAGGCCTTAATCGCATATACACAAGGGTACTCAAAGAGTTGGGTGAGATCATCTTTAAACCACTGGCAGGTATTTTTAGATGATCTTTAAAGAAATAACGGGTAATTGCAAGCAAGATAATATAATACCAATATATAAGAAAGGGGACCATACTGATCAAAGAAACCCACAGGCTTGTCAGTTTAACTTGCTTCATATGCAAAATACTAGAATCTGACACCATAGCCAGCCGACATAGAGCTGAGGAGTGTTCAATGCTGGTCACAAAAGCAAAAGGACGATACAACACTAAAATGAGGCAGGTGGATGAGAACCATAGCTGATTTACTGATTGCTTTCATGAAAGTGCTTGTGACATATGTCCGTGGATTGCGATTTATATGTGAAACACTCCAAAAAGAGTGGGAGAAATCTATAGCATCTCACAGATCTCAGCTTGCACATCACAACTTTTATGAAATGAGCCCCTGAATAGCCAGACCATAAAGTGCAATGTTTTGGAAATGACTTGAAAAACATTTTTTATTTTTTTGTTTAATCAGCAGTGATTGAGGTTTCTCCCCTCATCCTCTGCACCATGTTTCCAGTTGGTTTGTAATTGCCTATCTAAAAACATTCCCAAGCTAATAAGGGCCTGTTTTTGTGCAGATTTTATTCTGCTCTACGTGATTTTTTAATAACCTTTTTCTATTATTTTAATCTTGGCACCATCTCCCTGGAGTTGAGCTCCAGGGAAGGGGCCCTCTCTGCATGCAGAGCTTGCTGAATGGTGGAATTTTCTGCCCACAGCTCACACGGTTCCCCAGAGCTCCTGGGTGCCTTTCTGACTGGTTCCCAAAGGAAGGATCTGGAACTTCACCAGCATGCCTTCTGTTCCCCAAGCTTCCACTGCTCTTTAAAGGCCTGGATCTTTGCTCTCTCTCCTTTGCCGCAGTGTCACCCCAAAGAGCCAAGCTTTTATCACTTACCACTGCTCTCTGCCAAGCTTGGAGTTTTGACTGTAGGCCACATACAGTACATTAAATTAGCAGATATGTTCTCCACCAATCTGTGCAAAGTGGGAATCAGTTGGCAAGCCAACTGCTAGCCAGGCCTAATCGCCCAATCAGTGTCCAACCTCACTAATGCTCTTCTGGTTGAATGAAAGCAAATCCCAACATTGAGTACAAAGCCTTTCCAGAAGAGTGGAGGTTGTTAAAGCAGCAAAGGGTGGACCAACTCCATATTAATGCCCATAATTGTTGATGAGATGTAGGATGTCAGGTGCCCACATACATTTTGGCTATGCCGTGTTGTATAAATGAATACTGTGTAGAGACATTGTGTAAGTTGCCCTGGATAAGATTATGCTAAATGTCTGTACCTCCATGTAGATCATATGAATGAAGTATACAGAATTCAATTAAAATTATTTATTGCAATATTGTTTTAAGTTAAGTAAGATAAATAAGTTGGCTTATTTTCGTATTTGAGTGAACAAAAAGCTTGAATTGAAAGTTATTTAAACGTGTTATTAAGTATTGTGTACACAAGGCAATTAAGTTTGCTTACATAATTTTTTTGAGGTGATCAGTTTCCACAAGAATTTTGAGTAGAGTCAACTCATTTGGATTTACAGTGTATTTTGGTGGTAAATGGGTCAGGCTGTCATCTCTGACTGGTCAACTACTGGTCAGCCTGTGAACTGAGCTGATTTCAGATCCTCATCTGCCTTTTTTTTCCACCTCACTGTTGTACTGAGAAAGTGGACAGGTGCCTACCCCACTCATGAGCACATTTATCTCTGCATTTTAGGTATAATGCTGGATAATAGACGCAGCCGCTTCCCCAGTGAATATATTATTGACAGAATAGAGATGCAAATTAGACAAAGGAGCCATTGAAAAAAGCACTTCCTGTGTAATGAAAGAAAAATGGCTTTTATTACAATAATGAAAAGCATCTTAAATGGTTGTTGCGTGATAGAACAGGAAATTTGTGGTAAACACCCCTCTGGCAAAATGCATCAGCAGGAGTGATATTCCTTCCCTCAGTTAACTCCCTCCATCCCAGTGCCTGTCACTCACCCATTCACCCTCCTCACACATTCGGTATTACATACAAAAACTGGTGCATTTGCATTACTGCAGAATATCATAACAACGATTCAGCACAATTTGAAAACTTTTCTCAATGGAACAGTGTCTCAAAAGACTTGGTCATTCCGGGCCCTGGCTCCCATGACCAAGCCAAGAGTAACATTGGAGCCCATCATGAACCCATGATGGTGCAGACTTGTTTTAGTTTGTTTTTGTATTAATGCAGACCGTACCTGTCTGATAAATTATGTGGTGTGATGTAGCTAACTGTATCTGTTCACACTACCACGCTTACTCTTGCAGTCTTCTTGGTCTGCATTTGTGGTGTGTCATCGTCTTTGGCTTGCGAGTTCATTATCACCCGCCAAGTTAAATAAACATTTGTTTATTCCCTTTGTTTCTGTGTATGTGTGTGCTTATGGACGCACGTGCGCGTGCATGCACATTTGTATGTATGTATGTATGAATAAATGATTTATAACAGCCCTTGTTTCAACACGTCGGTTAAATTTGGCCTCTTATGAGTGAATCACCACTGCTACAACCAGCAGTTTTTAAAAGATGAGTTATCTGTTAAAACGCAATTGTGCCTACCAGTGTTATGCTGCACTATTAAATTAGAGATGGAGCTGAAGAGATCCCAGCCTCAGATTTAATCAGGGCTCTGTGGGCCTCGCCAGCGAGGGTTCCCCTGGCTGATGATCCCTCCTGTTGTATCACAGGCTTTCTGTGCTGTTGAAAAGGCTGTAATAATCAGACCTCTGTGATGTTTCCTGCCACACTTTTTTCCTGCCAAAGTGGCTGCCCAGCGTGTCGTGTTAAGAGGTGATGGTGATAATGGGCACTTCAGGCAACGTGATCATGTCCCAATCAGCAGGGCCCGGAAGACACATAGGGCTGCAGGGAGGAAAGAGCCTGCTGCAGCTAAATAGCAAAATAGCCAGCGCAAATTAACCCCACGTCCATTTCCGCTGTTCGTGCACTCTCCCCATACACCGTGAGACAACCTCAGGAGCGATCAGCTAATTGCAGACACCTAATCTTCAACCTGAGCTAATCTATCAGTTAATTATTCTGATTTGTGCATTATTGTGCCAAAGGTTTTTTTAACGTTTTTTTTTTTTTGTCGTAGGAATCCGAGTGGTCGCTTTTGTGAAATTATTAACTAATTTTAACAAATGAAGCTAACTATGTGAGTTCCCGTCGAAAAGCCATTAATTTGTGCACTGTCCATCCAGAAATCTGTTGGACTAGTGCTGCTGCAATGTTCCAAACTTACTTTGGGTCAAAAGTATTTCAAGCAAATATAATATGAAATATACTATGAAATACAGTTTAAGGATCAAATGCACTTCAGTAAAAAATCAAAGAGTATTTTTGTGATAAAGCAAGAGATAATATTATGTCAAATGCAAATTTGCATTTGACCATTTTAAAGTACCTTTCTGTTTATTTGTAAGATATTTTGGCCATTATGAATCGGACTGTTCCCAGATGTAATTCACCCAAAGATAAAATAAATATCTACATTTTTTTTGTCATTGAAACAAAGAATATATTTTAAAAAACTGAACTTCTCAGAACTCTGACTTGCTAAATAATCACTAATAATAGAATAGGATAAGTAAGTTCGGTATTAGATATTAACGGCTACTATCGGTTCTGACCCTGTGGTATCAGCTATTCACTGCTTAAACCTTCTTGTGTGTACATCTGTAAGTGACTCTGATTAAGTGTGCCTGCTGAATGCCAAATGTAATAGTATTGATGGAATCTAACTGCGTTTGTTGTCATGCAAGGCATGCCGGGTGTTTTGAGCCTCGTGTTGGTGAAATGGAGACAGTGTCTAAGCTCTTTATGGTGTGTAGGAGAGTCCCCAGACAGCACGATCGGTTTCCTCTCTCTTTAATTAAAGTGCAACGTAGCTGACTCACGTCCAGAAGAGTTGGCAGAGCGTGTGCCCTCAGCTTCCCTTGGGACTTCGGTTCAGGGGGAGTTTGCGGTTGCCATAGATACCAGGGTCCGTGCCTAGCAACCTTCCCTCTGAGAGTGAAGAGAACAGTCACAATTAGAAAGGATTTATTTCAATTTATACAAGCCTGTAGAATTTCCTAGTAGTTTGTATTCTCAGCTATTTGGATATTATTCACTGCACAGATGTCTGTACGGCAACTGGTATTGTATCACTTAAGGTGCTGTTGAAAATCTTTACCATAACCATGGTAACAGTTTGACAGTACCACCTAGGCATAAGTTTGTGAGCCCCTAGCTTAGTTTGCTATTATTTGCAGTGCAGCATCAGACAAATATTTTCTCCATTTCAGTTTAGAAGTTATGTTTTGCTTAATGTTTCCCCATTTGATAAATTTCTCTTTAATTTTTTAGAATTTTATTCATGGTTGCAGAAGGAACTTTTAAACGACAGATCCATAACCCTGATCCTGGACGACCATAGGTTCTGCTGGATTTTTTCCACATTTTCACCAGTTCATACCAATGAAACCAGGTTCGGCACATTTAACTGTGCAATAAACTGCTTGATAAACTAAGTGCTGAGTAACAACAAAACCAAGCAGACCTTGGAGCTGGCCAGGACCAGGGTTGAGAATGCCTGTTAATACATTAATGATAACACATCCTTTCCAGGCTGGATTCCTGTGACCAGAAGGCCAAAGTAGAAGAAGGGCCAAAGTTTGACAACTTTCTCTATTGATTTGCTGTTGGCTTTGAGGCTGTAGCGATTTACGTCAGATAGGATAGCTGTCAGATAAGAATCCTGGTGAAAACACCACCCTCTCGCTGGCATTAACAGGTAATGATGAAGAACTAACTTATGGTTTTCCCTACACCATTTACAACGTTTTTTTGAATATATACATTTCTAAAATAATATAATTATGAAATTACAGTAAAATTAAATATATAGTGTAAATATGATTGTTTGACAAGAAACAGCACATTCTGCACTGCACAAACAAACAATTCATTTGTACATTTTTACATGACATAGTAAATGAGAAAAACCTGCATTGTGTGTGAATATGTGAAAGTCCAACAATATGTGGGAACATATTTTCAACAACCTTAATTGATCAAGAGCTAGGGTGAAACAAAAAACCAGGATGAAAAGTGGACCCCAGAACTGAGTCTGAAAACCCCTGAACTAGATTATTACAGTTCCGTTTCTTTTTATGTTCTCTCACAACATAGCACTGAAGGATAACGCTGCCTTCTGCCTAAAGTACTAACTGTAAGGCTTTACTTGACCAGCTGTTCAGTGTTTAAGTTTTCTAGGCCCCTGCTATTTTAACATTGTTTAGCCATACTGCCATACTGTAGATATCGGATCAAGTGCAACCATGTTTCTTGTGTCCAGTAACTATTTTCATAAACCTTGAATTAAGAGGTGTTGCTTTGTTCAATGTCTTGTAATTTCTTAAGAACAGTTATTACCAGTGGTAAATGAAACAATACACATAAAACAGTCTTAGGCTGTAATTTGATCCACTAAAACAACATTGTCTTACAAACTTTATTCTTATATATGCAGTAAAAATAATACAAAAATAAAAGAACTTCACCGTAGTAATTCCAAGTACTTCATTTTTTCAACAGATATTGGACAGTTATTAAACATTAGTCTGACAAAAGTTTATACAGCTCTCTATCCATTAACATCTAAGAACAATTTGGCTTATTAAGTTTTTTTTATTTTATTCTATCTTGTCTGTGTGAGTGGCGTTTCAGAGAAAAAAATTGTTTTTACTGACATCCCCACATTCCACTGTGACAGTGCACAATGGCTTAATTAAGCCTGAATATCTATGAGATTGTACCTAGTAAAATGCCTTCAGTCTGGCAATGTCACGACATATGACGAAGATGCACATGACATGTATTCGTCTTTTAATATAACTGGGAAATCCAATTTTAAGCATATAATGTATGTTGTTGTTATTATCTGTGGCTCTTTCACACTGGTTATACAGCATGTGCATGCCCGCTCCTCACACATACAATAAGTGGATTTGTTTGGAGTGGACCACCAGCAAATTAGATGTGTATTCTAGAGGTGGTTCAGATGGAGAGAGGTCTCAGAAAGTTGGGCAACGAGGCGAGACCATGTGGCACAGTCCATAGGGCAGCCAACCCTCGAACCCACATAAAATTCCCCGCCATGTGGCTGGAGGTTTGATTGCTGATCGTGGTCTGTGCTAGAAGATCCTAGCTCTATCTGTAACCTTTTTTGGAACCTCCCCTCCTAACTGGATAAAGTGGGGGGGAAAAAAACCACAAGGAGAGTGGAAAAAAGTAGGGCAACAGTCTGTATTCATTGAAGACCAGGGCTGACAGAAATAATATATTACAGACAGTTTGTAACTAAGTAATGCTGCCTCTCCAATTTTCCACAATTATATCAGTCCGAACATAAAGGAAAGAGGCCAGATTGATTGAGAATTGAGATAGAACCCTTTTGAACAGGGAGACCAATGCTGGTTCTACAGAGCTGCATAATATGCTGATTTAAAATCGCCTACTGTTGAATTTCACAGGAAGTCAGATAACAGATGACTGATCTGAGGTCATTGGGTCAGTGCTTTTCACCATGGAAACCAAAGTAAAGCATCACCATAGCAAATATTATAGTTATGTTTTACGAAACCCACAACCAAAAAACAGTGCCTGGAAGTCTGATCAATGAAGTCGGTTGCTCTTTTTCTGAAACTGAAATGACTTAATTTCTGCTGTTCTGATTAGCCTGGTGTTGTTTGTTTTCATAGTGCCCATGAGTCAATTAGGATAATTTGCTGTGCAGAACAGTTCTCTTAGGATCTAATTAGGGCTTTGTTCATCAGATGAGGTCACTTATTGTTCATCTTTTTCCGCTAGCTCACACAGACTCGAATAGTCTCATCCCCAGTGGATCCAGACATTCTGATTCCTGGCCCCTTCCTTGGAGCTGTTCTTAGAGAGTTCTAATCCCTGTGCGCTAGCCATTTGGCCCATGCTTCTGTTGCTTTTAAAGAACCCGCATCAAAGTAATTCTCTGTCTTGTACCGCTGGGAAAATGGTGCTCACACATGAACAGCGCACTCTCACATAACCCTGGGGAGGGTTACGCAGTCAGGGTGTGCGGAGGGCAAACATGGGCTTCTAATTTCTGCAACTGTGCAGCTGGTTGGCTGGCAGGCTGCCCATTTGTCTCAGCAAACATCTTGACTCTCTATTGCTCATTTAGCACAGCTGTAACACTTGGTACTCCTTGCACAGAAGCTCTATCTGAGGGAACAAGAAGCACCTCAGCGCCTTGTAGCACTTATTCACTTATATTAACCCATAATTATGTTTTTTTTTACGTCTGAGCTTGAATAAGTAAGAAGCACTATACATTTTATTATATAAAATACTATCTCTAAAAACCTAATACAAAATTGTACTAGGACTTATATGACTTAAATGGTTCTGCTTTTGTTTTCTAACTCCGTGTATGATCTTCCATAAAATAATAACATTCAGGATATGCTAGTCTTATATGTTTATATATATTTATAAAAAATAACCAGTAATGTTACTGGCAATCCTTCCTAGTGTTTTTCTCAGATTGTTTCAATGTCCCAGAGAGGTATGGAAATGGACAGTTTTACATCTGAGTAATATTTGAAAATGGCCAGCTCCATACAATTCCGTTTGCTTCACAACAATGCCAAGATCCCCACTGGAATGACTTGGCCCTTCACTACAACCAATAATTCACCCCCTTAAAGCACTGCATCCCATGAAAGCTGGGGTCATAAAACTGATGAAGTGAGAGCTGCTGAGATTCTGTTGCCCGACCTCCCTGGAGGACGGTTGCTAACCTCATTACCTGCGAGTCCAGACCTTCCTGCCCGCTGTCATTTGGCATTAGAGCGCTGCTCTTGTAATGGCAGCTCAATGGTCCTCTTCTGAGACCAGCCACAGAGCACCGCTGGACGGTGAAGCCTGGCTATGCCGGCCCTCTGCTCTGTTCAATACATTTCCTGAAGCAGCTGTTTCATATAGGCCTTAGTGTGTGTGACTGAGTCCCACCCAATGTGTACTGTATATATCATATTTGTGGCTACCATATTCTGCACTTAGCAAACAGCACACTCGATGAAGCATATGGAAATATGCATGAGATTGACTGATAAATCATGTAAAGCCTACATTGAGCTCCATAATGTTTGGGACAACATATTTTTTCTTGATTTGACTCCACATTTTTAGATATTTAATTCAACATTTCACATGTGTGTATAACCTTTGGGTAGTTTTATACAAAATGTATAATGTATGCACTTAAATGTTTTTATTTTTCTTTTTTATTTTGGCTCCACACTGAATTACATTCCACATCAAAGAAAACAATGAAAACATCTCACACTTAGAGCTTTGTTTTCCCATAAGGGGGAACAAACTGAATGCTGAGCACATCCATCCATAGATCATTCCATCCACACATATTCATTGTATACTGTGGCTAAAAAGAATTTTAAGTGCACGGGAGAATATCCCTGGTGCTGTGACACATCAGTTGAGGTATTTTATGAAAAAGCATTACGGTCAAGAGACAAAGATACTCTGATGTGGCATGTGCCATTCATTTAAAGGACACTTTCTTGTCTATTTAATATGGGGTGACATTGCTTTAAATAGCAATAACCAATTTGTTTCATAAGATTTGACCCATAAAACAAAAGATAAACAAATTGGTATTTGCCAGCCTGGGTGTTGGACAAAAATGTTAAAGACAGTAGGGTCAGATCACCAGGTGATTGGTCCATGATAAAATGTAAATCAATTAAACTGCAGTGGAATGTCCTCAGTGAAAGAAAGTTAAGAGTTGGTGCTGACCCCAATGGATATAAATCAGGAAGGCATTCAGACATACAGGGTTATAGGATCAACAACATGACATTAGAAGTCTTGCAACTGTGCTCCCCTGCTATTATGAGGACATCTAGCAATTATACACATATTACCATATTGCCAGAGTTTGAAATTGTCCGTTTTCTAAGCTGCCATCATAAACAAAATCAGTGAGGCCCCTAAGTTCTTCATTTTAATTGCCAGGGAACATCACCACAGCATGGACCCTGTTACAGGCTAAAAACAGCAGAGAAACACACAGACCAGAAAAAAATGTCTGAATGGATTATTTTCTTCTATAGTTTTTTTTTGCTTTCTGCTGATTTATCTGACCTGTGAATCCCCATTCTTAAAACTGAACAAATTAAATAACAATAAACTTTTAAATTCTTTATCATTGCAGAAGATATTTTATGCTGAGAGGCATTTAGGTTTTTAAACAAAGCTGTTCTTGACTATATAGTTTGTGTGTAATGTGGCTATCAGCAGCTGAATAATGAATAAAAAGTTAAGCAAAAGCTTGAGTGCTGGATCAAAATAATGATGCTTTTTTCCAGCTTCTGCCATCATTCCAGGAGACAGCCATGAAGGCGGTTTATCAACCCTGCTAATTCTGAGAGAACCTAGGAATATGCATGTATTTATACCTGTGTTATATTAAACAGGACAAGATATACCTAGCGAACGATAGCCAGCTCTATATCTCTCTCACTAGCTAGGTAGATTGCTAGCCAGCTAGCGAGATAGATCTCAATCTGTCTATCTAGCGAGATAGCTAGATAGCTTGCTAGCAAGCCAGAGACAGTTAACCGGCTAACGTTAATACATACACAGCATTTATTTACTCCTGTGTGTGACAGGAATGACAGAGGAGTGTAAAATCAAGTTAAAAGCAAAACGCAAGCAGCTGCTCCTCCATGTTTACAGTTCCCCAGGAAATTATGGCACCGTGACATGGAAGTACACATGCGCTGTTATAGTGATATTATTTTTTCTGGAGGTGTCGCAAAATTTTTTGCAAGAGAACAAAAATGTATTTACATTTTTTTCTTCCTTCAAGTCCCTTCAGGGACTCTGTAGTTGGAGTTATACTTGATACATTTATAATCATGCAAGACTAAATTACATTTGCCAAATTATTTTCCTTGTACTAGATCTCTGTACTATTGTAAATACACACTGACAGATTTAGACAACCAGCCGATGACAACTTAACCCTATCAATCAATAAAACATAAATACTGAAAGGTTGACTCTTACTTGGTCTCAGGATATAACGTAGACACAGCATCCGGTTTCAAAACCTATTTTTTCGCAAAATCAATTGACTTTTGCATGAGGTTCTCGAGGCAGTAGTCTGTAAAATGTGTGCTATAAACACGGATTCCCTGTATGCAGTCAGGTATCATCCATGCGATTTTTATGAACAAATTCCACCCATTTTTTAGAGTGAGATCCTTTGGTAACTAGTGGAACCGTGTTCCTACCTTTTGATTGCATCTTAAAATAATGTTACTAGTCTAGTTTCTGTGCAGTAAAGCTTCAGTTTATTACATTGCTCTCCTGTAATTTTCATATCTCTGCATATTAGACAATGATAGATTTTACATATTTGTGATGTCAAATTTTGCTCGTCCATGTTCTTTTCAACTCTGATTTTAAGAAACTCTCCATCTACAGTGGAAGAATGTGAAACAGGCGCTCTGGTGTCAAGTTCTGCACAAAAAATTAATCTGTATGGTGAAAGTAAGGCTTCCAAGAGGAGTAAACCATGAAAACACTGAGCGAATTGATAGTACCCCTCCATTCACTCAAACACGCATACATCTGCATGTTGCTGTAGAGTCCATGCGGATTTAATTCTTAAATCTGAAACTACGAGAAATTTTCCCTCCAAACGTTCACACCAAGGTTTCTTCCTTATTACAGTATAATGCATCTCCAATTAAACAACTTTGCCTGCATACTGTAGATGCAGGTGCAGGTCTGTCATTAACAGCTTAAATAGCTTTCAGGAATTAAATGAAACTGTTAAAAAAAAAACTGTGTAAGCTGTGTTACAGTTAAATCAAAAAAACATAACTCTACATATGTTTCTAACACAACCAGAGTTGACCCTGTCCTAGTGATGTTTTATATAATGAAACCAATGAATAAAAATACATTTAATTTAGTTCTTTATTTAATTAACAGGATGGTAAAAAGCTAAAATACATCTCATCCAAGATTATGGGCATTATTATGGAGTTTACTACTACTCTTTGCTGCTATAACCTCCACTCTTCTGGGAATACTTTTATACTGGATGTTGGAGCACTGCTGCAGCCACATTTATACTAGATGTTAGAGCACTTGCTTCCATTCAGCCAGAAGAGGTGAGGTCGGGCACTGATTGGGCGATTAGGCCTGGCTCGCCTGGCTTTCCAATTGATCCCAAAGGTGTTGGATGGGATTGAGGCTCCATGCTGATGGAGCAGGTGTTTTCTTGGAATACTAATCTCAGATATTTAATAAAACTAATTTTAGCATTAACTGTGAAAATATTCCAGAAGATTGCAGGTTTTCACATTACATTACAGGCATTTGGCAGACGTTCTTATCCAGAGCGACGTACAACAGTGTTAGGTGCACCAACCATTTGTTTCAAAGCCAAAGCCGTTTGAGCTATTGTGCACATCCTTTTGAAATATTGCAGACCAAAAGATATGAACATAAATTATTAAATGTGTCTTATCTAGATGAGCAACAGAAATAGCTAGTAGTAATTTAAATAATTATAATAATTTAAAAAGCCCACAAGAAAATAAAAAATGATACTAAGCCTGTTTTTGTTGAGATATTAAATGTTTTTTTTATTTCTTCCTGTCCTGATGGAGACATAGTTCTTATACTGCCCTCTAGGAGGGTTTAGTATGATGATGTATGATGATTTAGTAGTATGATGCTTTACATTTTAACCAACTGTTTAGTGGGCTTGCAGAAATGAAACTGAATTGAATATTAAGTTATATTGGGTAAAGAAAAAAAAAACATCCACTATTTTCCCTCACTGGTCAGAAAGGTGACATTGGCAATCCCAGAAGTGCTAATACCTGGGTTAGCCTGAAAGGTCCACACTGTAATTCAGCCACCCCTTATAGACTTTTTTTCTAAAATATATAGATTTCTTGCCAAGTGTTACACCCACTGCTTTACAGAACTGTCACAGACCTATAAAGCATTATTGGGATAATTGCTGCATTTATTTACTCATATTGAGATTAATTTAGGAGAAGAATGTGCCTACGATATTAAGAAGCAATACTTGATTCATTACATTTGTATTGAGTGCACTTTTAGCTGGGCCACACACTGAGCACTCTTAGGAATGCCTGCAGTTATTTGGCACAGGTGTTTGATGCTGGTAAAAAAAAAAAAAAAAATCAGTAAACGCCTCTTTGATAAATCCAAAAAATACACTTTAACCTTGATCATAAACTGGAATTTAGATGTTTAGAGGGGAATAAATCTATGAGACATTTTTACATACTGTAAACAGACTTAGTTAACCCCAGCATAGCTCATATTTTACCCAGATATAGCCTGGCTGTGTCCTAGCTGGCTAGAAAACTTTCACTTTTTAATCAAATGCAGCCAGGTTTTCACTTGAATGCTTAGACAGAGATTCACCAGCTTTTCGCTTTCTGAAAAAAACCAGCATACACAGTGTAGTCTTCCGTTGTAAACCCCTGGTCTAGTATAATTTCTATAGTCTAGATTGAAAACTATGCTAAGCACTGATTTTGTGTGTGGACGTTAATGTGTGGGTGTGACTAATGTCTGGGTCTGTAGTGACAGATGGGTGTTGATCATTATCCCAATCAGGTCTTTGTTACTGTTCCTGTCCCTCACTCTTCTCTGTAACACAGTAATTAGGCACTGAATGCTGGATGTCACTGTTGTTATCCATCTCACAAAGCACTTTACAATCACTACCTGATGTGAAAATGCAGTATCTGTCACTCTCCCATCGGTTTGATAAGAAAAAAAAGTACACAAATTGGAACAGCCTTTAAAGAAAAGTCTTTATTTTCAGGTTTTTGTGTATTTTCACTGCTTCCACCACTGAGAATATTGATACGCATACTGTTACAGTTATATTATTCAGACCTGCTTCGCTATTGCTACAAGAATTGGATGCATCTTGGTATTTTACATTTAGTTCAGAATGTAAAAGTCCCAAGTATTGTTCACAATTAGCTTAGTTAATTAGCACAACTCTTCAGCTAGGGCTGTGTCCAACATCACTTACTTGCCTACTATTCAATATACAAGTTGCATACAAGTTGTATACAGCTTGTATACTCAACAGTAAGCAAGTAAGCTGCTTTGGACATGGCCCAGGAGGTAGAGTAGAAATAATTTGTGAAATCAGCTGGCTGTATTCATGGGTAGAAAAAAGACATGGTGGGACTTTTACTCTTTGACCCTTGAACTTTACACCTCTGCATTAATTGTATTTATTTAGAAGTCAAAGCCTGGGACAGATGTTGTTTAATACAGGAATCATCCTTATTATTTAATGCACAGCATTATTTACTTCTGGCAAGTTAATCTTTCAAGAGCTTTTGTAAGAACAATAATCAAATGAATATGATTTTTATCATTGCAGGAGTCTTGTTATTGCACACATAGTAAGGAAAATTCTATGTATTTATTTATTTATTCGTTCATTCATTCATTCATTACAGGTAGATGTAGTAAAAAGGAGTGTTGAAGCAGCTAGAAAAAAAGTGGTAAGCATTACAAAACTTCAGAATGTGCACTGCTGAACCAATATTGGAAATTAAATCAAATGTTGCAGAATTTTTTTTAAACAAACCTTTTTGCGTCCTAGAGTAGAATGCAACAATACAGCTTCCCTCTTTGAGATTATAAAGCTTCTAAAAGTGCACTAACATCAGATAGCATCAATTGGCACCACTAACTTCTGTACTGCATGTGACATATGCAGTAGGCTACTGTATGTCATCATGTGTCAAAGCAATTGTTAGCGTTTGTTTCATAGGAGGTGATGCATATTACATTTGGATTCTAGAATAGTTATTGAGATTTCAGTTCAGGAGATTTTCATATTTGATGCCCTTTATTTGTTATTTTGCATTTGAAGAAACAACTTCTATCTGCAAACTTTCTTTTGTTAGTCAATTGCATTACGGTAAGGATGTCAAAATCCAGTCCTGGAGGACAACGATGTCTGCTGCTTTTCAATGAATTTGACACCCCCGTATTAGGAGATCCCCAGGCCATTAGTGGGACATAGTCTTTTTCTCTCACCACAAGCTGAAACCAGTCTTCATGGAGATCCAAAACAAAGGTCAAATAGAAATTCATATTTGAAATTAAGACCCCTCGTTCCTTTGGCCTGGATTCTGTCAGTATCTGTCCTTGACATTATCTCACCATTCACATGAAGATTTGTTTCGCATTTTACAAAATCAGCAAATACTTACATTGTTTACATTGAGACATACATTTAAAACTTCAACACCTTGGAATCGTTGGCCCTGCTGATAGTCTCTAAAAAAAAGTGGGACAGGTGGAGGTGGAGCCGCATGAGGGAGGGCATGGACAACAGGTCACTGACTCACTCTCCTTGTCACCCATGCTACCGCTCCCCTGTGGAGGACCACTAGATGCCAAATTGTTGTAAGCTGTGGCGGCTTAAATGTTGAAAACCTTTACAATTGAAAAACAAAAAGTATCTAGGGGCTAGTTGGCTCGCAGCAATGTGACTGGTTAGGTTGTGAGCTCAGCTAACCTAGTACTTTTTTTGAGGTACTGTGTACAGATGGACCAGAGATAGGTCCATGTTAGGTGTTGTTTACCCAGATGGAGCATGTTATGAGCAGTTTAGTGGGTTCACACCAGTGTACTGAGGAGCTGTGATCTTCATGAGGAAGATAGCAAGACTGTCATTCCCAGGTGATACACATGGTTATAAGGGAAGGGTAGGTCCCTCCCTAATCACTTTGTGATTGGTCTGCCTGGAGATAGACATTCTTGGTATTGGAACTTCCCTGGCCAGTCTGAAGGCACCTTCCACTGTCAGATATCGAGCGAGGTTCAATGTAGAACTGAATTAATTTCTGACTTGTACCATTCATCCTGCTTGTGAATGCAGGATTAACTTTTTTGCTGGAACAGAACCTAGGTACGCTTGAAATATGTTTATTAACATATGAAACGTCTCAATTTCTAACGACGAGTAATAATATCTAGGAATTATGTTGTATTGCATTGTGAAAGGTCCAGGAGAGAATGCATGCCCCACTACAAAATGGTTTTGCCATCAAGTACCCCTTCAACTACTCCCCTGTGACAGCTTCAAGTAGATGATTCCAAATCAACAGATCACATTCATGTGCAACAAAAGGCCAAAAGATAAGAAATGACATACAAAGGCCTGAATGGGAAATCAAGAGAGAGCGGGAGATGTTATTCTTCTGGCTGGTAGTGCATTGATGAAGTGCTGACAGAGTAGTACCTGGCTTTTTTTTTCCCTGAACGTGGATTGAAGAAATCACAATCAGGCAGGGTTGCCTGCTCTGTCAAGTAAACAGTGGAGCATGGGGGAGTTCTGTGAACCTTGAGATGTGTGTGTATGCAGTAAAAAGGGTTGAAAATTACATTTATGTGTGGCTTGCTGCAGATGTGACAGTACTGTACAGCTGGGCTGTTATATGTTTGTAGTTTTTAATTTTTTTCCCCCCATGAACCATGTGCACTTGTATTATCAATGAGGCTCAAGAATATAACCGTTATGTTGAAATACTGTTTTGTGTCCAAAACTAAGCATGAATAATTTTTATTTCTAATGATGTGTTGTAAGGGAGCTGTTTGGATCAAAGGATTTTTTTCTGGATGGCATTACATGTTTTAGTTGCTTTCACAATAACGGCCTGTCATACAATATCCAGCCCTACTGTTCAGTTAGTAGGAGGTGTGTAGTTGCCTCACATGAAGGCCTCACCTAGGTGATGTCTGTCAGCCATTCAAGCCATTGAGTTGTGCTCACAGCACAATGGTGAAGGAGAGATTTATTTAGCCAGCTGGGGGACAATTAAACAGGCTGAATGCAGCCAGACTGGGAATTTTGCCAGGGCACTGGGAAACCCCCTGCCCAGTGCTGTAAGTGCTAGTGGATCTTAAACAACCACAGTGAGTCGGGACCTCTACTTAATGTCTGTCTTCATTAAAATGGTATCTTTAAAAACACAGGAGCTCTATTGCTGAACTTGAGTGCTGGTCTTTTACTTGGTCCAGAAGGAACACTGCCCCCTCGTGGTTCAGCATTATCACTGGCAGAAGCCTAATGGTTTTCCCAGGAAGGGACTGAATTATTACCCCTGCTCAGCCCACTTAGTTTGAACACACAGTCTGGCTCAGTTGCTAGAGATTAATTTAAAGGGGGAAGACAGGAATTTACTTCTGTACTTGCAGAGATGTTTGATAAAGTGGCAAAGCAAAGTGACTAGACGGTTCAGCGTTTGAATCGCAACACTGAAATGCTTTTATGTCTTTGATAAGTTGTTTTCAATCATTTAGATGCAAGCTCTTCCAGTGAATGGTACAGTACAGTAAGAAATATATGACATATCAGCCAGATAGTTGACTTGGATGAGGGCATTTGCTAAAAATAGGAACACGTATTTGCTCGGTAGACCAGGATATGCTATATGTTCGTCCAAGCTGCATGTGCTTCTGTCCAATCCAGATTTTAAAGATATGCAAATAATAGCACACACACACACAGACAGTAAGACATTTTTTGTTGTTTTGGCACTGTACTCCAGCAGATTGGATTTTAAATTAACTTGACTTGAAATTAACTTGTTTCGAGTGGAGACTGTCAGTTTTAATTAGACCACTTTAGATCCATATGGGGTGATCTGTGCAGGAATTATGGCCCTTTGTTTTGACGTAATTTCCCCTTTTTAAGGACCAAAAGTAAATGGACAATTGGCTGCTCAGCCATTTATTGGCCAGCTGTGTGTTGTTGCATCATTCGTTCATATGCAAGGAAGCTAGCCTCACAATAAAAGTAATATCATGTCATTTTATTATTATTATTATTTTAAATTTTACCTTTATTTAACCAGGCAGGTCACTCAAAAATAAATTCTTATTTACAAGGATGACCTGACGAGGCAATCTTCTGGGCAGATACTGCATAAGCGTAGGGATGGGCAGTTATCCACGTAGCCTGTAGGCTATTCATTCGAATGGAACAGCCAAGGAAGATTATAACTCCATCGCACCTCAAGAGTGCCATTTGGAAATATTACGGGTTCTGTGCCATCAAAGACAAAATAATAACAAAGAGAAAGTCACCTGTGACACATGCAAGCTGAAACGAATTATAGAATAGTGAAGATAGATAATTAGAACGTGTCTATTTTATCAGTCCTCACACGACACCAATTATGTAGGTGTAGCAGTGTAATTGCAAGTAATCAATCTTATGAAATTACTATTATCTAAAAGATCTAACCATAAATTTGAAATTTCAGTTAATAATTAAAATGACCAATACTAATGGTCAAACAATTAAATCAAAGATGTATAAGATAACCTGAAGGATGGAGTTCTTGGAAGGACTAATTTGACTTGGCTCTCATGTCCATGCAGCATCAAAACAGACCCCTTCTGTTCATTATGCTGCTTGAAAAAAAGTTTGTTTCAGTGCAGTTTCTTGTGGTGAACTAACAGAGCACTGGGCACACACTAGGTTCCACGTGGATTGGAGTACATAATTTAGGAGAGCTCCACAGAGTTGTGAGAACTCTCAAACTAGGCCTATGGAATCTCTACAGAGCGTGGAAACAATGTCCAAGTGCCTGAAGTAACATGGAAAAAAATGGGCAAGGATAAAGTGAGTCAACGAGTTGTCCCCAACTTTATATGTTTTATGGCCTATTCCGTGTTTCTGGCGTTACAGGATTGGCTCACTGTAACCAAATGTCATGCTGGGGGCAGAGTTATAGACATCATTTCTATTTCCTGTGGAATGTATGGAAATGTAGTTCCATTGTCATTAAATATGCTTCCGGAGGAAATCAGTCTTTTTATTTAAGTCGTTCAGTTTAAGCCATTGTTGTGAATTAATTATGGACTTGTGTGTAGTCTGACCACGCCATCCTCTTTTTGGGACTGAAAATATCTGTCCAGTGTGGATTTCTAAATTCCTAAATTGCCACTTTATGTTTTGTGCATTCCATAGACCATATGTAAACAAATACACTAGTATTATGCTCATAATGTGCCTGCCCACCTCTGTCCTCTTTGAAATCCAATACATGGTCACCCTACTCATTTATTTATTTATTTATTTTGAGCAACAGTTGATCTACCAAGCCATTTTATTGCTGTGAATAGCATCATTGGAATTATTGGAATTGTAATTATCTTCCCCGGTTTTATTTTGTTTCATAAAACTTGAAGATATTGTTCTCATTATTTGTTAGTTTAATGGTAAATTAAAACTGGGCCATAATAATTATACATTGTGGCAGTATTTAACTGAATTAAATTAAATGAAATTAATTTTATTTAATAGTTTCATTTGAACTCAATTTTTGGAAAATAATGACAGCCCTAACTCTAGGAAGGTTGCAGCAGGAAATTTTAAGCTCATGCAACTTTTGCTTGTGGAATCTTTGTTGATGGAACTTTGTCTCAGTACTGCCTAGCTGCAAACCTTTATGTCCACTGCACCACTCATCACATCTGGCCATTTCTTGTGTAGGCATGCAAGTTCCTCTTCAATGAGAGACCAATGTAGCAGCAGGGATCTGCCGAGGCTCAAACTGTGGTCTTCAGGGAAAGAGGAGGCTGCACTAACCACCACACTAAAAATTAATATACCGTTAGGGGAGCAGTTAGGCAGCCTCAAGAACGTATCTCTACAATATTTAGCCGAATCCAGCCCATTTTCCACCTGTGCTGAGCACTTTGAGAGGTGAGCTCCTCGCCTCTGGTCATAACAATAGAGTACCACCCTATTTATAATTGGAGTCTGTTGCTGTTGTGTCTCAACATGAGGACCAAAGAAGTGTCTGCAAAGCAGGCCGTTATGAGGCTGAAAAATCTAAATAAATTGAACAGGCATAGCCAAAACATTTGGTGTGTCAAAGTCTGCTGCTTGGTACATTATTAAAGGTTTCATATTTTTAAAAATCATTCACCTAGTTTTGGCATTGATTGTGCAGGGTGGTATAATACTTATTGTGCTGGTAAAACATGAAAGCGGTTCTGCTTTACATTTTTTTGTTACATAAGAAATAAATCACCAGGCTAAACGGTCGGTACAGAATTTGCCCTAGTTTCTATGTCCCAAATGGGTGAAAACAGCCAAGTATTTTTAACTGTCATTCACATAAATCTGCCTTTGGGCAGTCTGTTCTAAGAACAGGGTAACACCCACCTTTTCATGATTTAGCATGTACGATCACAGAGTATAATTACAAACGAATGAGCCGGTGAGATTTAAAATATGACTAGCAAAACTGGGCATATTAAATGGGCTGTGTCAGGGCATGTTCAGTCTTTCCAGCTACAAGTATAATCCATTCCAGTAGTAAGAGTTTGGACGTAACCTGTCTAATGCACTGTACACTTATTAACTAGGCATACAATAGGTAACTTATAGTTTGCAATTAGATATACGAGTATTACCATTCAGACAGTTTCTGCAGAGTTCTTGATTCTTGAACCAGTTTGTGGTTTTTCTTCACAGCTTTTTTTAAGCCTATGGAATATAGTGAACCACTGTACTACATTTCACAATATTTGATTAATCTTCATGTATTTTTATTTATTGAATTTGTGCAATGATTTATAATGCATTGTAGCCTGTCCTGTGCAGAGTCCTTTATGAACTGAAGTTCCCTTTTTAATATGCAGGAATCCACTCTGAAAGGGTCTTTGCATGTGGCTGTTTCAAGTGGCAAGGTTACAGTGAAGATATGCAGCCTTAATAATAAAACACAGGTCCTTTCACAGTCTCAAATCAGCTGGTACGATTATATCCTGTATACAGTGCCATATAAGGGGGTGTGTGGGGGGGGGGAGTTAGGATGATTGTAAGGGCCCTGACTGACAGGAGCCCTCAAAAAATATTAGGACATAGGATTTGCTTTGCTACTGGGGTCTATTGTAAGATCTTTTAAATCCCTGGTGGCCCTGTACAAGAGTCCAACATTGATTGAAGTTTTGACACAGATCAGGGTCATTTGACAAGAAAATACTGCTTCTTTTTAATTGTGCCATTACATTTTGCAGAACTACCAGATGGACACTATTGCCGAGTGTGTTGTGCTTGGGGGGTATGGTTGCAGATGAGACCGCAGGGAGGGGGTGCTTGTTAAATAGACGACCTGCATGACAATGCTGGCACTTGTAAACTCCACATTTGCAGGAGCAATGAATGTCAGAGTTGAGCAATCTAGGCATGCCAGTGTGCAGACCAATAGGGGGCTTGCGCAAAAAAGGGTTAAACTGCATGAACACGTAACTGATAAGAATGCATCGTCATAATGGAGTCATTAATAGTATCTTTGTAGTCCGCCCAATCGGCAGCATACAAGCATGGTAACATTGTAATTGTGTTTACTCTCAACAAATGTGTGGTCTTCTATTTTATTCATTTTAAGGTTAGACTAGTTGATGACTTTACACTTTGCTAAAGATGACAGGATATGAGAACTTTCTATAATATTGCCATGACAACTGAGCCGGCGATGGGGTCAAAGTTCAATACTTCAATTTTAGTCTCAGAGATGAATACAACAATGATAGTGACAAAGACAAATTGTCATTGCGAACGACCATTAAATGTGATAATTGCTGGCGGCAATGATCATACATCGCCTCTTCTTCCAGTGCTTATTGGGGGTTGGCAAGCAACATTTTAGAATTTGCAAACAACCACCTGAAACCCTGCCCATTGCACACCTGAATAATTCCAGTGGAAAGTGGGCTAGGACTTTGAAATTTCGGTTTCGGAAAGTTACAAAAATATTCATATGCAGAACCCCCCTATCCAAACATCGGAAAGGAGCTTTCCGATGCTCTCCTACATTCTGTCCACCAGTTCTTTTGAAGCATGTGGAAGCCTTTATACCCTGGATGCTAAAACCATTAAGGAAAATCTTAAGTGATTACGAATTTGTGACCACTCTGATTTTGAATAATTATTTTCTTTTAGTTTACTTTTGTTTTGTAATCCTTGAGTCTAATGGTGCTTTAAATAAATAGCATGCAGTACAATCCAGACTCTGCAGAATGTGCGTAACCACTTTGTCTTGGGATACACAAGGGCAGTCAAATGTTGATGGTCGATTTGCTGTTTGAGTGGCTCTAAATGCACTTTGTTTCAAATGTGGGTGCAAAGTGAAATGGATCTGGACAGTGGACAGAACTGATAAATCTCAGCGGTAGACAAAGATTATTTGATAATATCTGCAAATGTCTCTAATTTCATTGAGCTCATTAGAGCCTGTATTCCATTTAAGTGGGAAGACACCATCTGTGCCTTTAAGTGCTCGATTTGAGGTGTGTGTCTCGCTGGTGAACTCAATCTGACTCCTAAGGTGTCTCATGGTGCAATCAATTCTGGATTCTGCAGTTCAGATAACTAATCTCCCCTTAGCAACAAGCCACCTATTGATTGGACAGGAAATAATCGCTACAGAAGGGTACAATTGGCCAGCGCTCTATTTCCAAACCGATAGAGCAGGGTATGAAAAAGCATGCACAGCACTAGATTTAATACTGGGTCTTAAGTGGCCTTTGAGAGACAGGAACATTTCTAAAGAACTTGCTCACAGACTTGTTGCTTGCACAAATGACCATGCCAGAAACTCAGCGGGAATTGTGGAATCACAGGCTTTTAACCTGCATTTTTGCCATAATGACAAATACTGTACAGTGGCACCGATAGTTACTGACTGGTTCAGTATGAAAGCTTTTTATGTTCTGTTTAAGTTATGTTCCTTCTTATGCATAAAACACAGCCGCAGTGTCTGCTGGTTTTCCAGGTGTTTCAGTGCCTGTGATTCATTGTCATTGATTGGCTAAAAAATCCACACTTCTTGTTCTCACAGCCATAATTGGCTGATGATTGAATGGGAACCACAAATGCCCGCAGAAACTGTTGCCCTCCAGGATTGAGCTTGACACCCTTGCTGCAGAATTAATGGTGTTGCTTTCAGGACCGGGGAACACACACTAATCAGTGAAGACCATCCAACTGGAAGCCTCACCTTTAATGAAAACAGTGAATACAGTTATCTCTTGTAGTTGAAGCCTTAATTGGGAATTGTAAGTAATACATTGTCTTCCAATTGTGAATGGGACAAGTGCCAAACCGGGTGTTGGGCTCTGCCCCAAATTGTGGAGGAGAGAGAGAGTGATCACTCCTGGTGTAACTTTAACCATAATACATCTTGACAGGTGAGAGACCTGAGATTTGGAGGAAGTCACTCAGAGTAAGTGAGACAGGTCAGCTTCCAAAGGCTTTGCACCTCTCACTCTGACACCGTAGAGTGTCACAGTAATTCAAGACCCTGTCTATCTGCAAAAATAAATAAATAAATCAGTTTGAGGTTTCTGGCAGTGTAAACATTTCTCTCTCACCGTGTAGAAGTGGGTAGTCATTGCTCATGCGTGCAGTATTGTTTTCCAGCGAATTATTAGCTCTCAACTACATACTACACTGTAAAAAATAAAAACCAGTAGAAAACAGCACAATGGCGCCACTGAAAAACCAGCCGGGAAAAAAAATGTATCAATTCTGTTTAATTGTGAAATCCTTTTATTTTGGATGGGCATAACATGAGTTATTGTCATTATTCTACATGACTTTGACAGTGTTTAGACAAAAGTTAAATCCTGTAAATTTTTACATTTTACTGGCTCCGGCCTTTCTAGTGTTAACATATCTACCATACATTTTAATTTAGGCATTTAACATATGCACATTGCATTTACACTTAGGAATTTAAAATACCTGCATCACATTTACATTTAGCCATTTAATAGTTATCCAAAGTGAATTACGTAAGTACATGCAAAGGATTTAGGCAATGAAGAACTGGACCCATGTCATTAGAGTCACAATCTTCTGCTTTTATCTATCTGCTTCTCTTGACTGAGATAGTATATGCACAAGTGTCGTCAGCCGATCAGAGTAAGTGGGTGATTCACCTTCTCAGTTGGCACACAACAGGTATCGCTCATTGCATAAAGGACGAGTGGTTAAGAGGTAATGATTCTCCGTGTAATTAAAGGAAGTTAATGCCTATTTATCTCAAGTGCACAAATGTCACGAGATGTATGTAAGGCAGGCTGAATGTAGTAGGTCTATTCAAAATGCAGGACCACCATTCTAAAAAATATAGCCTTTACAAATGTATTGCATTATGATGCAGCGTGATCTTATTTTATTTTTTCAGTTTGCATGTTTGTCTAAATTAGAAATTTACCAAAAGGCTGTGCATTATGTTTTGGAGAGCATAGCCGCAAGCAAGCAAAGTCCTTGCCGTACCCTATTCAGCCTTTGATATTTTTTCCCCAGTTTCTGGGAGAATCTGTTAGATGGAACGATGGAAGTCAATGTTTGGGAGAAGAAAATAAGCCAAGGCCCCAGAGGTGTCAATGTTGTTTTATTTTTCCTTTTAAAAAATGTTTGTACTCTTTGACAGTCCCATGGTGTTCAAAACATCTATAAAGGCTTGTGTGTGTTGGTATATGGAGGCAGATCTGTATCAGATGTACACACTGTGTATACTTATAGTAGACTATATATAATGAATGTGTGTACGTGGGACGAAACAGAAATAGCAACGCTTGGCTCGAGTGTATCCTTTCAGATGCCAGCACTACTGTGGGAAATGCATCCCTACTGAAAATGTTTTGTTGAAAAAGAGAATGACTTCTAAAACTCCCCAGCTGCCTTCATGCCAATACTCTGAGTGGATTATGGATCTCTGGGGCTGCATGTTGCTGACACTATATTTTGGCCTTGGACCTAGCCTGGATCTGAATAAGAAATGCTGTGCAGTGTAGTGGTCCTATCGGATCATTTTAAGGAGTTCAGCTCCAAACTGACTCCCATTACACATCGGCTGTCTCAATTGTAATTCCTGAAATTGCTTTGTGCTTGTTCCACTTCCTAAAATGTTTATGCATTCGAGTGACACAGAAAAAGGTGTTATAGTTATCTCATATAGGGGAGTTCAACTGACACAGGTTTACAATCGCAGGTGGTTTTCACAGGCATTTACAGTACATTCAATTATAGCCTGTGGTTGTATATACTGTTACTGCACAAAATCAGACAATTCTGTCTCTGTGCCATCACCACCTTGGTTGTTTCTTATGCATTCTTTAGTGAGTTCTGCTCTCAACAGTAGTTTTTATTTATGTATTTATTTATTTATTTGTTAAGTGTGGCCTGGAATCATAGGTATCTTGTTTCCTATAGTCTCTCTCGCAGAAACAGGATATACTATATCAAGATCAGGAAAGATGACGCAGTACTTAACAAGTTTAATTTATCTGGCTGCCCAAATGCTCTCATGGCTCAAGGGTTATCAGGGAAGCACATCTGAATCTTTTAATCTGTCTCCCCTGAAACTCTCTACAAATGGATAATGTTCTCCAAGCCTTCGACCTGCTTACTTGATCCCATACCAATAAAGTTTTTTTAAGGAGGTTCTACCTCCTTGATGGTCATATTCTTTCAATTGTAAATGGATCCCTTACCTCTGATACTCAATACTCAAAACAAGTATTTGGAACTCTGCTGGAGGGGTTTTGTTGATGGTGATGGAAAACACTGACTAACATATCCATACTACATGGGTATTCAATTGGGTTGAGATCTGGAGACTGTAAAGGCCATAGCATATGACTCACAGCATTTCCCTACTCATTAAACCATTCAGTGACCCCTCGTTGCCTGTGGATGAGACCATTATCATTCTAGAAGATACTACTTCCATGAGATTGAACTCTTCATCACAGGATAAAGGTGATCACTCAGAATAACTTTGTATTCATTTGCAGTGACCCTTTAATTAACCAAAAGCCTCCACAACTATATAAAATATCAAATCTTTCAGTATTTAGTGTGGTCCATTTGCCTTTATTACAGCTTCCATTAAATTTGTGTGACTTGCTTTGTGTTTTTTAAAGAAATTTGCAGAGATATTTTTTCCATGCTTCTTGTACAATGCCTTCGTTCACTCCTTTTGACTGGTTGCATTTTCTGCCTCTCTCAATCCGAGTAATCCCAAACATGTTCAATGTTGGGATATGGACTCTGGGGTGGCCAGTCCATTGTTCTGTGAACACCAGCAGCGTGATCCTATTAGCAATTAAGCTGTTACACTTAAAAATTATTTTTTAAATTTAAAAAAATGACACTATATGTTTTAACAAGTCTACCTGCAAAGCTGCACATGAAACATGTCACTCCGTCAGAATGTCTGTGTGACCCCAACTTGTGAACTACTGTGTGATGAGAAGCAGTGGGTAGAATTTCCTGCTCCAGGGCACATGGTTATTTGCAGTCTCCCTAATCGATATCTGATGTTGTGATGAGCTTTGCAATGTGAGAGAAAAAAAGGAGAAAAAGCATAAGGATTATTATTTTTTTTTAAAACCTACTCGGTGGCATCCCTGATATAATTGTGAGGCAGAACTAAATGTACCATTTGCTTGACCTACATTGCCCGGCGAAGGTGATAACACCTGCTTCAGACATCAACGAGTAAGGGTGACCTTATCTGGGCAGGTTTATCACAGAATCGGCGTATGCAGAGCCGTGGTTCATAAAGCTGCTTTTGTGAGGGAGGGGGGAGTGCTTATTCACTCCATGCTGCACACTTGCATCGGCTTGTGTCTCTTCCCCCTTCTTCTATTGGGTGGACCGCAACAGCGGGGCCAGGCCTACAAATGCAAATGTCTGTGACTGACTGAGTGACTGAGCCAGTGATGAAGTTACACCATTGGCCGGCCGACTTATGACGTCACACCATTGGTCAGCCGGTCCAGCCATGTACTAGGTTTTGGCCTGGTCTTGTTTCCTTTTTAGAAGTGAAGCCGCAGCCTTCTAGGAATGTGGTGGGCGCAGCAAAGATGGATGAAGGAGATTAAAAAGGAATACGATGCTGTGTTATCTGGTATCTCATTTTAATGGGAATCCCTCAGTGGCAGGGTCTCTCTCTCTGAGTGCACGAGTGAGAGCGGAGTGTGCATGTGAAATTGCCTGTCGTACCTGCATGAGTAAGTTTCTCTCACTGTTTTTTCCGCCAGTTTTATATGTATTGCAGGTTCCATAAAATCAGATTATATATTGCTAAACTGAATTACATTCATGGCTATTGTTCTCACTGTTACAGTATGTCCCAAAATCCACCCGCACTACAATAATATGGGGATGTAGCAACATGTAGGGTCCAGTCACAAAAGTCTGCTTGGCATGATATGGTCTTTTCTTCAGCTGCAGCAGAACTTTTGTAGAACCACAGGTAGATGGAGGCAATCAGCAGAAATCTTTTCATTGGAGGGGACTTTAATTGCACTGGTAAATATTGGCTGGATATGAACCATGTAGAACCTCACATAGCCTCTCAGAAGGGTGACAGTACACTTGGACACATGCAAGGGTTTATAGGGAAATAGTTTCATCTCTATGGCCAGGTTGGATGGGTTGTATAGCTTTAGACCATGCTAACACTGTCAAATTATGCAGTATGATTCCTGTAAGTTTTCCTGATCCTTGCCTGGTGTCTTGTGCAGTCTTGATCCAGACAGTGAAACTGGGGAGTGCATATTGGCATTTTAACACAGCGCTGGGTGATGCTCATTTTAAAGAGATTTTCAGTTTTTTATGGGAATGGTTCTGATCAGAGAAGGCTTCTTTTTGGTCACTCCAACAATAGTGGGATGTGGGCAAAATACAAATAAAGCTTTTATGCCAGCAGTACACTGTTAATATCACGAAAGACATCACTAGGTCTATGGAAGCTCTGGAGACCAACATAGGTGGCATCCAAAATTTGGTGGAAGCCACAGGAGATCGAGCACAGAGTGAAGTGATCCAGTCAAAAAAGCAGTGTCGGCAGATTTATTGCATACAAAAACACAAGGGGCACTGGTCTGTTGGCGTTTCCATAGCTTTCCGCAGGTGGATGCCCTATCTAAGTTCTGTTTCAGCCTGGAAAGGAAAACATACCAAAGTATGTTTATTCACTCACTTCACTCTGCCGTAGGGATGGAACTCACAAATCCTGCTGAGATCCACAAGAGCAGCTGAGTTTTATACAGAGCTGTATGAGAGTGAGTATGGGGAGGCAGAGGATGTGGCAACGGCTTGTTTCCATGGCCTGCCTCAGCTCACGGATGAGCCCAGAGAGGTGCTTGAGGGCGCATTGTCATTAACAGAACTCTACACTGCCCTGCTAGGCATAGAGTTTGTGAAGGCCCCTGGCATAGATGGGCTTACTCCGGAGTTTTACTGGCCTTTCTGGATGCTGTTGGGAAATTATTTGCTAGCGAATTGGTTTGTGCAGTGTGAATAGCAAGGTTTTGTAAAGGATGATGGTCAAAGGGCTAAATAAAGAGAGGCTGAACGGCAGGACAGATTCTCCATTTAGGGCTAGGTTGGAGGTGCAAGAGTGTGCTAGACCTGCATGGAGAGCTCTGTATAAATCACCATTGACTATAAAAAGCTGGCGATTTGCAGTGGAGGATATATCCATGGGACAGTGGCAGTAAATGTGATTGTTTATGTCATAAACACTGATGTGAGCTCTGATAGTCCATTTTGTAATCAAAGGGATTTCATGTTTTTGTTTTGTTGTTTTTGTTTTTTTTGTTTTTGTCAGGGAGGTGTTTTCAATAGAAGTTTTTGTCTTGGGTTTTTCCCAAACAAAGGACCAAAAGAAAGAACATCTGTCAACTAATTAATTTTATTTTGGGCCAAGCCAGAAAATACAATGAAGCAGAGAGCAGAGCAAGAGGCAGTGGCAATTTAAAATTTAAAAAGGATAGTGCAGAGTAGAATCAGCTGATTTTGCATATTTGGTGCTACCAAGAGGCAATATGCTCAGACATGGATGGCAAGCTAATGTTTACGAATGCTTTTGTGTGACTCCTACAGCATTTTTTGTTTTGCCGTTAAACTCTTTATCATTATTATTTATTTTGTTTATGTTTGTATTGTTATTTTTGTAATTAGTACATTATTTATTGGTTGGTTGGGAGTGTATGTCGTGCCCTGACACTAGTTAAATAAAGGGAGTTTTTAAAATTGGTGTGCTGCATGCTGGGAGCACAGGTGATGTGCGGTGTGGAGTGAGAGTGGCATATTTTGAATTCTGTTCTAGTTTCTGTTTCCCCATTAAGCTTTGTTCCTTCAATCTATTTCCCGCATGATTGGGTGAGAGTTATTTCACTTAATTTTTTCTGTTGTTTTGTAGCACTCTTTCATGGATTTCTTGGTTTAGAGGCAGACTAATAGAAATTACGGTGGGGAAACAGGCATCTGCCTGTGTCTTTTGCTGGCTGGGAGGGCTCAGGGAGTGAATACAGGGTTTGTATGGCTCGCTAGGTGGCACGGGGTGATGGCTGCCATGGTCGTGGCCTACTCTCTGGAGTATGTCTTGGCTGTTGGAGACATAGTGTGCCAATGCGAGTATTAAATCAGCATCAAGAATGAATAGTGCCATAGTACTCTCTCGACTAGGTGGAAAAGGTCAATACATTGGTTAAGCGGGGTTTTGTGCTGCATGATATTGCACATTTCCCCCTTAGTCAATCCTAAGAAAGTTATCATTTCAAATGCCCCTCCATTTTTGAGAGACAAAGCACTGGAAAGAGAGATTTAATGCAATGGGCAGATAGTTTTGGGGTTTAAAAAATAAATCCTTGCGCAAAAAATCCTAGAATGAAGCATGTTGTCTCTTTTAGGAGTCAGGTTCTGCTGATTATGCAGGGTGGTTCACAACTATATTTTAGGCTTGTGTTTAGGATTGATCATTTTGATTACACTGTTCATGTAACTGCTTAGTCTATGAAGTGTTTTTTTGTGGGAAGGAGGGATGTTACGTGCATGCCTGTCCAGAGCAGACTAGCGGTCAGACCAGTAGAGACAAATAAAACACACCAGTGTTTAATGAACCAATGTTGCAGTGCTCTGAAAAGGCTAGCGGAGAGAAGGCTCCTGAGGCAGGGGAAGAGGGCAGGGATCAGCCGCCCTCCTCAGTATCAGTAGCTCACACAGCTGCGGATGAGGCTGAGTGTTTGACTTAGGAAACCATGACTGCGGCGACAGAGACTGTTGGAGATGAAAATAACTTTGAAAATGACAATGCTCTTTTAAAAGCACCAGCAGTGAAGAGACAAAGAGGTAGGCACAGTAGTAGGGCTTGTAAAAGCAAAAGGGCCACTGCTCCTCTGTCTGAGGAGTTCGATAGGGCATCTTCAGACACTGAAAGTGATTTGTCTAAAGGAAAGATAAATGATTGATTTTTTTTTCCTGTTGGGGAAGTGAGGACCAAGTAAAATATCTCTGATGTTCTGAATCCAGCCGTTTTAACTGCTAACACCCTCTTTAATGTCCAGCACTGAATACCAAACACAAGTGGAGAGCTGTTTTATCTGACAGTAAATACATTTATGTATTAAAGTTGCCTTATGTTGTTGGGAGCAGGGCTCAGAATTATTATATTATTATCAAAAGATTCATGTTTATAGAGAGACCAAACATGAATGTGTTAGGAGGTAATCTCAGCTACTGAATGTCTAAAAAAAGAAGACGTTTACTTCTGCTTCCAACAATAGATGCGATGTTTGTCAACAAATCATTTTGCCAGCCAGTTATAATCTTCAGCTTAAGTCAAAATATTTTCCATGTAACAAAAACAAATCGCATCACGTTAGTTTCCACTTGACGCTGCAATTAATCCAAAAAACGTTGATTTCAGTTATCAGGCCTTGACAACCATTATCTATATATAAATTAATATTTTCAATCAGTGATTTCAATTGAGTATCTCAGATAGCATTCAAACGTTAAATTGAAAGGAACAGGTGCTCCGTGTTCCCTCAAGAAATGAATAACGTCATTAAACTTTCAAGGGAGAGAAAACTCTGGGACACTCCAGATTTGTATGTCACAAGGAGGGGAGGAAATACAGACCACGGAGCATGACTGTAATTGTCACTAGGAGGCTTCATTTGATGTTTGTGGAGGGGTATCAGGGTTAGTGACAAACACTTTCCTATGGTCACAGAGCAAGTTGTCACTTTCTCAAAGGCAATAATCTAAAAGCTACATATCTGACATTCCCCAACAGAATTGTTTTTATTTGTTTCTTCAGCTCAAACAGATCTGTACTGTATGTGATGCCCAAGAAATGCATAGTAATGTAGCTAATGCTGTAGAGTGGCAGAGTAAGTGGGTGGAATGTTATCCTCAGCCATAAAAGTTCCACTCGTGAAAGAGCAGCTATATTATTTTCTAAGTGTTTTAAATGCTTTTCTTATAAAGTGGAAGAGCTGGTTGAGGAGAAGCTCCTTAAAGTAACAGCTAAGTTTGATTGTGTGTATACATGTTTATGCACCTGGGGTAGTAACTGAGTGAAACCTTTTTCTTGACAAACTCTCAGAGGTGATATGAATGTGTACTTGTTTATTGTGGGGGCAATTTTAATTGTACAGCCAGTGAATTAGACAGGAATCATGTAAATTATGTTACATTGTATTTTTTCAAGATTGATTGAAACTCATAAACCGTTGATGTTTGGCGCGATGTACACGGGTGCTTCAGGCAATGTACGGGCACATTTCTCAGTCCAGGTTGGATAGGATTCAAGCATTTAAGCATCACTCACAGATTAAAACGTGCATAATTGTACCAGTGGCTTTTTCCAACCATTGTCTGCTGTTAGCCAACACATTTATAAATAATGTGGAACCTGAAAATGCTTATTGGCATTTTAACAACACATTGTTGAATGATGTTCATTTTAGAAATGTTTTTTTTTTTCTTTTTCTTTTTTTGGAAAGGCCCAGTTTGCTTTCTTCCAGCAGTAGTGGAATGTGGGGAAGGTAGAGATCCAACAGTTTTGTAATCAGTACACATTTAATGTGTCTAGAAAGATTTCCAGGTCTAGAGACAGATGTTGTGGAGCTCCAAGCTCGTACTGGAGACAGAGAGTGCTTTCGTGCTCTCAAAGATAAAGAGGCTGCATTGGCAGACCTGCTGGACATTAAGGCGCAGGGAAGGGGGAAGGGAGGCGTTTGCGAGATCCAGATTTCACAGAGTATTTCTGAAATGGATACATAGACCAGATATTTCTTTAGCCTGGAGAAGAAAAAGCATTTATAGCCTCCATTCAACCACTGGTCAAGAGCTCATGAACTCCACTGCCATCCAGAGAAGGGCTATAGAGTTCTATATGGAATTCTATGATTGTGAGCATAAAGAAGTTAATGAGGTGGCACAACAGTTCTATGAGGGTCCATTAGAGGTGTCTGTGGAGATTAAAAGAGAGCTGAAGTAACCACTGGCTCTGACAGAGCTCTCTACCATGCTGCAGAGTAAGGCGAATGGCCGTGCTCTTGGTATAGATGGCCTGCCTGTGGATTTATTCAAGGTATTTTGGGGGGTGTGGGATGCTGATCTCCTGGCAGAGTTCAATCAAAGTCTGGCTGTGGCCACTGAGTTGAAGGTGGGCAGTTCACACCCTACTTCTAAAGAAGGGAGATTTTCAGGACATCAGGAACTGGAGGTCGGTGGCTTTGCTGTGCACAGATTATATTATCTTTTCTAAAATGCTGGCTAACAGACTAAGGAAGGTGTGGGAACAGTCATACTGTGTCCCCGGCAGGTTGAGAATGCATATATTCTTTAATTGTGATGTCATTGATGTCTCTGGGGTATTGGGTTTAAATACGTATTTTATTTCTATCACCAGGTGAAAGCCTTTGACTGCGCTGAATACATCTCGGCGGCAGACATTTGAGGTGTTTGGTTTCTGCCCTGTTTTTGTGGCTATGGTACGATATAGGGGCCTTGAGAGTGTACTGAAGAAGGTATCAGGCAAGGCGGCTGTCACTCTGTGGGATGCTGTACTGTTTGGCTATTGAATTAATTGTATGTCAGGGAAGGAATAGGCTGCAGGAACTGAAAGTGGATTGGGAGTTTTTAAGTAAATAGGGTTTGTCCATCAGCGTATGCACACAATGTGATTATCATGACTGATACACAGAAAGATGTGGACACAGTGTTTTAATGTGAGACAGTGCAGTGATGTCCTCAGCAATGGTGAACTCTGCAAAATGTAAAGCATTGGGGGACTGTAATAAGTCAAATGCAGTTGGACCCAAGTGCAGTACAAAATGACCATACAGAGCAAACATAATAACCGAAGAAGCACAAGAGAAGCCACATGATAACTAGACACTGAGAAACTACAGCTGAGGTAAACGTGAAACAAACACAAATACCAAGCACTGAATAACTGAGAACACAGAGCTTAGATGCGCAAAAGCACAAGTGAAATCAATAAACTAAATGAGACACAAGGAGCAAGATAATGTAAATACTAATGCAACAATGACAAACAAAACAGGCAAAGCTAATAACTAAACAAGTCACGCTACAAAGCAGTAGTAATCTAATAAGCCAATTATCAAAGATGACAGCAAAAGGAAGCAGACGTGCAACAAAGGGAGACAAAGTTGGTGCCGAGCCACAGCAGGAACTGTGACGAGGACATGGGTTGATGGGGAGACTTAGCTGCCAGGCAACTGAAAGTGGAAAATGGAAGGGCTCAAGTACCTGGGGATGTGCCTGGGGAATGACTCTGTAATGCAGAAGAACTGAGAGGGAGTCCTGGAGGCTGTCCAGGATTGTTTAAACAGGTGAAACTGGTTACATTCATGCCTCATAGAGTGCATGCCCTCATTGTAAACAGCCTTTAGTTCTTATGCCAAAGCGGTCCTCATCAACTTGTAAAAAGCATCTTAATTCATATTTTATGCAACAATGTTTTCAAATAAATCCAAATCTGAGCCTAGTGGCCTCAGAACAATGGCTTGGGTTAGAATGTTTAGTGCCACCTGCTGGCCTGTTAGCTAAGATTCCTTTTTTTTTCTGGGGAGGTTATCACTGGGTTTCGCGGAGTGTTGTCACTTAATGATGTGCCACTTTCTACAAAGGTCTGCTAAGAGCGTGGTGGTAGGTGGTTGTGGTCAGATCAGTGTCACTTGTATGTATCAACATCTACTAAATGGTGGAAACTGATCCAGAGTAAGAATTATTGGTAAGGTACAAGTAAGTTTTATAAAACTATCAATCTTTCATTAGACAGGAAGACATAAACTACCATTAAATCATAAATCATAAAAAGGTTGTATTTCATGAGACATGAACCAGGGCACCTGGTTGAGCTGGCAGGGAGCAAACTTGAGGAGGCTGGGTGGTTGAAAAGCTGGGCATGAGGTCAACGCAGGTGGCTGGTCAGATGCTGTAGCTGTATGGGAGTCCCTTGACCACAGACACTACTTGAGGGTATTGCGGGAGAGGGACAATGGGGACATAGGCACTGGGGATCAGTTTTGCAGACTTCTGTGGGGACCTGCTACTGCAGATGAAACGGAGGCAGGGTTAGAAATGTCATTGAACGTGAGGGAATGCACGGAAATGCATGTATTCTGCAAAAGGGAACGTTCTTACCTGAATAAAGCAGCTGCTCTAGTATTCATTGTAGCTTGGAGTTGAAAGAGGGGTTACATAGAAATATGTCTGGGATTTGGCAATTACCTGCATGCATGCTACATGTAGTAACCTATATCTTAAAATGTGGCAAGGATGAGTTTGCTATGTTGGTAGCTTTGCTAGGGGGTGCGGTGTGACTGGGGAGAAATTTGAGAAGGATTATAATTGTGAGAGAGTGATAGGGTGCGAGAGAGAAAGAGAGAGCGGCACATCTATCAAAAAATTATGTTACTTATTGCCTGTATGTTATTATTCGCTAGCTATATTGATGTGAATGTGATTATAGTGGCTTAAAACATTATTTCCAGCATCAAGTTAGCAAAGCCATCTGTATCCAACTTTAAAGCCTATTGTTATGTCTGTTGTGTGAAGGAGTAATACTGTGAATATTTGCACTGTGATATGAATTATTAGCGGCTGGCTAAGTATGATACAGTAGCCTATTCTCTGTGGTAATTCTCACTACATTTACATCAGTGTGAAGAATGTGATTACAATGGTCTGTCAAGTTAAAACAACGAAGTTAGGAATACACTTATACTGTACTAGTAGGCAACATTATTTCCAGCATCATGTTAGCAAAGCTGTATTCCAACTGTGATATGAAACATTGTGACAATTACATAAATTTATTCAAAGCTGATGAGTGTTAATCAAGTTCAAGTACTGTTGTAAGTTGAATTGTAATGACAGATGTTTATGTAGTCAAATATCTCCCATCAAGAGAATCTCTACTTGAAACCTGTTGATTAAACATTTTAGTTGTTTGAAAAAGTAGAAAAACGGGTCTTTTTGGTGTAAGAATGTTTTATTTGATGTTAACTTTCATTCTCCATCCCGATTTTAGTTGAATGTGATCTGTAAATGTGACGTAGCATGCAGTTGCATAGGTTCATGATCCGATTTTTTTTTTTTTTTATATAAAAGTACAGAATTCATCACAGATCTAGCCTCTTAATTTTCCTCTCAAAATGCACCAGATTGATGTGATCAGCTGGTTAAATGTGCAAAATGTTATCCTTGGGGGCCAGGCCCCCAGATCCCCAAAGAGGGTTTGATTCCCCCCATCACAGTTTTCCAAAATCCTGTGGGAAAACTGGATTATGTCTTTGTGTTTCTTGCATAGCTATGTTACTGTAAACCTAAGTGCAATTAATTGATCTGAACAAACATACTGACTCAGACATAATTAAGACAGACCATGGACAGCTTTATGGAGACAGCAGCAGTTTGTTATTTAATGTTTATTTTTATTAATTTCCATGAATTAGTTATTTTAAGTAAACTGAAATTAGTTGGCTGACATTAATTAGCTAGCTATGTCAAGGACAATGGATGGCAAAAGAAAATGTACATTTTTGAGCAGTTTGAATAAATAAAATAAATTTTTATCATTCCAGGACATTTTAGTGTACAGGTCTTCAGTCACTTATATGTTTTAAGGCTGGGAAAATGCATCAATCCTTGGTTTTGTAATAGTTGAACAAAGTCATTTTCAACTGTCAGAAGTCATGAGAACGAACCATTTCATGAGTGATTTTTGAAAAATGTCTGTCATGGGGGACCATGCCCCCAAGCCCCCTTGTGTTTCCAGTCTCTAGTCACGTCAAGAGTTTCTATGAGTTTCTTTGAGTGCTGATGTAGACTGCATGACCTAGGGGTATTTCAGGGTAAGTGTTGTCATGGGGAGTCTGTGTGTAGACTGGAGAGAGAAGAATTAGCATTTACCCGCATTCTAAGATGATGGGGTGATGAATGGTTATATCTTAATTGTGACCCAACAAGAGCTTGATGCACGTCTCACACTCTACCGTTTCTCAGGCGAGGCGAGAAACATAAAAAAAAACACTTTCTCGTCAAAATTGAGTTAATACCAGAATTGCATTCCTGAAGATAAAATATATAATTTACCTAAATTTCAAAATTCTAATTATGTAAAAATGTGAAATTTTGTTAAATATTGGGACTAGTTTGTCCTCCAGAATCCCAAAGATAAGAGATATCTATATGACATAGTAGATACTGTATCTATAAGCAATATCAATTTGGCTATAATGCTGGATTGCCAAACAAAACTTTTGCATGTTCAAGCATGTTTGCCATTGGCATAGTTTTACAGATGGAGACCATACTTTAGCAGTCTCCAAGGTGACAAGTTGCAATAAAATGTAAAACTGGTGCAGTCGTGTTATAAAGTATTCTTGTTTAATGTCATAACCGAAATTGTGTCTTTTTTTCTTCTTCTGTTGTTGATGCATGATATGATGTAGCGTTTTTTGTTTCGTGCCATTTTCTGAAACAGAAAAGTAATCAGACTTGGCTAACGCTAGGGAATGGCTAATTAATGTCATTCAATTGTAAGTCAACAGTGTATTTCGAGTTCAATTTAACTTTTGCCTGGCTCCAAAGATTTACATGTATCCATAGGACTTGATGTTTGAGAGTCGTGTGTTGTCCTTGATAGTGTTTGTATTTTTTCCCAAGCTTTCTGAAGAAAGCTGAAAGCTAAAGCCAAAATCAGAACAGCTGTGCAGCTATTGTTTATCATTGTCAGATCAACAGTACTGCTGACTGCATGCATGATCAGAATGTAGGCTCAATAAAACAATGGATTGGCAAAGTTTCTTATCATTTGATTTTCATGATGGATGGCTTCACAGTATAGGTACTTAATCAATGTCTTAAATATAGGATGAATGTGGAGGGGTGGTGTGGTTAGGGCGCCATCTGCAGGTGGAGAGGGAGCGGTTTAGCTGGTCGGCAACCACGGCTGTTTGCAATTACAATTGATTGGTAATTGTTTATATGTTCTGCCTGCAGTGAGACCGGGGCGCTGAAATTGGAGACGCACATGGGAGAGACGTGCTGTGTAATCCCCTTCCTTACCGTGTGTTTTGTTTGTGTACCGGTGTTTAGGTAACCAGCACACAATAAAACCCGTGTGCATCCCAGAACTGAGGATTGTGTGGGAGACAGACTGCAGAACCTGTTACAATGAACTTTAAGTTCTGTTCTATACCCCAAGTAATGGCCCATATTATTTTCTTACACAGCATGTGTGTAAACACCTTGAATCAACTCTGCATTTGAAATGGCATGGTGTTGTTCCTTATGTTCCATTTGACAAAGTGTGCAGAAAAACTAGCATTATCTGCAGCAAGAAGCTATACAGCAGGTCCATTGGTCCTCCAAGATTCAGATGCAAAAAATGAAAAATTAGGAATGTATTCAAAGTCAAAGGTCATAATTTTGTCAATGTTTACATTATTTGCTTTGTTCAATTCATTTTTTTTTTGTTTGTTTGTTTTTTGTTTTTATGTCTTGCTTTTGTTGCTTATTTAATGTTTTTTATTGTTATTTTTGCTACTACTAGGGGCTCTGGCTAACCTGGCGGCTGACTGTTTGAGACTAGCGGCATGCATTTCATGTATTTTTGTTAAAACTCAAGAGCTCCCTCCCTCTTTCTCTGGTAATGAATCCATCGAACCGCTTTTAGTCGCAAAGCCTGGCTCTGGCGCAGAACATAGAGCACAGCATGCCGTGCGGTGAGCTCTCCTCAGGTGCTGGCTCGAGGACTGAGCCGCCGGAAAGCTCCGGAATTAGAGGAGAGCGGCGTCTGGGACTTCACATGCTCATCTCTCAGCCAAGCGTGGCTGGAAATTCCCTCGTCGGAGCGAGCGAAGGAAGCTCGACCCTGCCTGACCTAGCTGCCAAGTCATGAACAGCTACAGCCCTTGGAGGCCTGACCCAGGGTCCCCGTTTCTTTTCAATGCCAGATAATCTGCTCTACCCTACAGGTCTTTTTCATTTTTTTAGTCCACTTATGTGTGTATTTATCTCTTTTTATATAAGTGCCACGCAGGGTATTGGGAAGACTTTGTCTATTATCTGCATAATACAGATCATGGAATATTCTTATGATAATTTTCTCGGTTGGTTTTCAACAACATCTGACTGTTGCGAAGTAGTCCTTCTGTAAGGAATAGCTGTGCCAGTCATGTCATTTGCTTTGAAATAAAGCTACCGTCCTCTGTAATTACACTAATGTTCTACTGTCAGATATCTCCCTTGATTCATTCATAAACCTTGTTTAACCAGGACAAGAAAAGCATTGTGATAAAAGACATTGTTACAAAATGCTGCTAAATATGTGTGCCAGCTATTTTTATTGAATCGTTATTTGCAATCGAAGTGATGGTAGTGGTGTTGTAATGCCGTTTGCTCTTTTTTGTGATCAGCATGCATCAGGCTTATTTTAGTTACACTCTGGACGTTTATTGGCACTCAGGGTGTTGGCACCATTTCAGTGTTTTATTGTTTGAGTTTTTATAGCGAAAGTGTGTTTGAAAACTAAATGAACCATCAGTAGGTGTTAGGATAGCTGAATAATTCTGTGAGTGAATGAACAATGACATATTTAGAGTGATCAGGTGATCAGTCTCTGAATGAGCTTGTTATCCATGACTGTAGAATTCTCTCTCTCTCTCTCTCTCTCTCTCTCTCAGACTGGCCATGATAACCTGACTTATGCCTCCAGAATTGAGAGCGGCATTTATCTTGATGATATTTTTATTCATGTCTCACCACTACTGTAATTGCTTCTTCAACTAGGATAATGATTTTTGGTGTCCCCTTGTTCATCCCAAATCAGGAGAGCTTGTGTTTTGGAATAAATAGCATGTTTTTACTTGTTTTTGAATTCACCTACGCAGACCTTGGGAATTTCTTTCAGGGTTAAATATGAGGATGCATATTAAGGATGGACAAGGTACAGTACAAGTAGATAGAGCGAAAGGGAAAATTCTAAAAATGCACCCTCCCCAAATGTAATTAGTGTTGTCTCAGAACAACAATCAGATAAAGTTTGTTAAACCTGCAGCCTCAAGTGAGGATGCTGTTGATAGTGGGTTGCAAGCAAAGTATGTCTGGTCATAGGTGTAACTGAAGCCAGACAGGATGAACAGGCCAGCAGGGAGAGGGCGGGGGCCGAGCTGCCTGTTACAGAGAGCCAGAGAAACGAGGAGGATGATGAAATGAAGTGTGAATTCAATTTGGATGGTACGTCTCTGAGGGGTGATGTGTATACACTGCATGAGATAAATAATTTCTCTTGACAAAACATTTGGAAAATCTGTTAAAGTAAACGATTATTTGCCTAATACTGAAAATGTTATTAAAACTGTTTTGGTTTTATAAAAATCTGTATGTATCAGTAAAAAAAAAAAAAACACTAGTTACTGCTTTGAGAATAGCCATTGCCTAAAAAATTTAACTAAATGTAAACTGATTACCATTAAATAATGCGGCTGAATGTGAACCACAGGATGTCTCTCCTCTTCTGTCTGTTTTCTAGTGTTTTTCTAAATCTACTTTTAATTTATTTATGCAAGTTTTAAGGGTTAGGTCTTTAAACATTGACTGTGGAAGGGATGGGCAGAAGAGGATGGTGTCAGAACTCTTTAAGCCGAAAGTCTTAGATATTGTTTTTCTTCAGGAAACACTCCGATGTAACTGATGTGGTGGACTGGGGCTTGTGGTGGAGGGGCCAGTACTTTCTTTGCCATAGGAACAATGTTAGCGCAGGGGTAGCCATTCCTTGCTCTCCAGGTTTAAGCATGAATATTTTATCCACCACAGAGATAGTGCAGGGTAGGGTGCACTTATTAAACGCTCAAATAGGAGAAATCATTTTTTGTTTTTAAAATATCTATGTTCCTAATGAGGGTTCAGAGTGGGTGGAGGTCTTTAGGAGATTGAGGTACACTTTAACACAGGGTGATCACAGAGATTGTATAATATCAGGAGGTGATTGTAATTGCACTGTACAGTTTGTATTTGACAGAACTACACCTGCAGTCATCTATTATTTTGTCCAGAATAATGACCCTACTAGACTTAATAGACACATGGAAGTTTTAAACACTGAGAGTTAGGTTAGGCAGTACACATGGGTTTGAGTATCAGATGGTAGGGTCACTGCAAGGTTAGATAGGATTTAAATATCACGGGTTTTTAGCATAAAGTTAGCGAGGAGGTTTATTCATCCTATAGGTTTCACAGGTTCATTGTCTAGCCACCATTGATTTATATCTTTCACCTAGCATGAGATGTAATTCATACTGGCATTTCCACATTAAACTGTTACAGGAAAATGTTTTTGAAAAAGGTTTAAAGCCTTTTGGGAGGTATGGAGGAGCAGAAGGGCAGAGTGCGATTCTTGGAGTTGGCGTTGGGAGGTTGGAAAGACACAGATTTGTATTTTTGTGAGCAATACACCTCCCACTCAACAGCCAGGGTTAGAGCCACAGTGGACAAGCTGGAGCAGGAGACTCAAGATATTAAAGACAACTTGGTAACTCCTGGTGATTCCGGGCAGAGACTACTGCAGGAGAAAAGGAATGAGCAAAGTTTGCTTTTGCAGGAAAGGGTGAAGGGGGCCATAGTGAGGCCATTGGGGACATGGATGCACTTAGTGCCTACTTTTTTAATCAGGAGAAGGTGGTTTTCGAAAGGAACCAGATGGCCTGTTTTCGCTCCCTGTTGGCTGGGTGACTGATGAGCCAGCTGAGATGAGGAGACATTCAGTGTATATTCATACCGCCCTCTATGGGGTGGAGGACTGCAACCAAGTGAGTGTACAGAAGGAACTAGTCCAGGGCCTGTCTCACTTGGGGGCTATGGAGCGTGCTGGGCAGGGGTGGGAGGGGGCAGCTCCCAGTCTGCCTGGGGGTCTGAGGTAGGGGGCAGAGGGATGACACTGAGGAATTTAAGTAGCAGAATTGTGTGAGTGCAGTAGAGAAGGTGTCCGCCAGATTGTTTAAATGTAAACGTTTGCGACACCACCTGTTCTATAGGGGAAGTGTACTGGATACCATTAACTCGGTCGCCTTGATGTTATGGCACAAATTAACTGTTCTACCTCCACCAAGGGGCCTAGTAAATCAGGTGCAGCAGATGATTGTGAACTTATTTTGGTCTGGAAGGACTGGGTGAGGGCACCTGCACTGTACCTACCAGTGCTGGAGTGAGGGCAAGACCTTGTGGACATTCCAGCCAGGAGCATAGCCTTCAAGCTTCAGGCTGCGCACGGGCTGCTCTACTGCTGTGGTCGAAACTGGTGGGATACGGCTCAACTGTTGCTGAAGGCTGCTAGCCTCACTTATGACAAGCAGCTGTTTCTGCTTCGGTATGAAGATGTTGACTGGTCAGAGCTCACACCATTTTACCAGTCAGTTTTATAGCCGTGGCGGATCTTTAAAGTTCAGCGGGGCCCTACGGCAGAACTAGGCATGTGGTTCTTTGACGAGCCATCGCAGTTCAGCGATTTTATAAGAACTAACTGTTTGTCCGCTCCCAGCTTTAGGGCTAGCCTGCGGCAGGCAGGCTGTGTCAAACTTAGGCACTTGATGGAAACATCTATGTCAAGGCTGGGGGAGATGACAGATATCTGGTCTCCCGGTGTGCACAGTCTGTGCTTCCCTGCCAGGGCCCCTCATAGTGTTTGCTGGAAACCGTACTCCTGTCTGACCAATGGGATGATGATTGTGAGTATGCTTTCCCCTCTCTGACTGTCCCTCCTGCTGTAGGGGAGTGGTGGGGGGAACAGGGGGGCTTCCTGTCTCTCATAACCCCTGAGCTGGGAGAGGTTAGGGTCTTGGGAAGAAAGCTCTTTATCACACCAGTGTTAAAGCGTGACACTTATGCTCTCTGGCAAGGTTGAAGGTGTCCAGGTGAACTGCATATTTTGGTCCAGATTCTCCAAAAGGCAGTTGGTGGTCCTTGTACTAGCCCCCTGTTGACAATCGGATGGCTGACCTCCAGTGGAGGATTGTGCATGGGACAATAGCTATTAACAGAAATGTGAGACACATAGACTCTAGTGTTGAGGAGGGTTGTATTTACACAAAGGTTACATCACTTATTTGTACAGTGTCAAAGGATGACAGGTTTGTTCAATTTACTGGAGGGGTTATTTCAGGATTTTGGGATCATGTATGTTTCCTTCCTCTGGGTGAATGTGAGTGGATATTTTTGTATTGCTGTAATATGTAAATATGCCAGTTTTCTTTCTTCTGTTTTTATGCAATAAAGAAGAAGAAAAATCAAAGTCTCTCTCTCTTGCCCTTGCTCTCATTGTCGCTCTATCAAGTGCATGCAATTCGTGTGAGAATCATGACCTCTGCTGGTGAGAAAACTGCAAGAATTTCAACACTATGAATTAAGTAGCATGTGCTGCTACTTAAATGAATACAGTAAAATTATGATTCATAGCTCACTCACTATTGTACAAAATCATTTAAATCTACAACGGGAAAAGACTGATATAATTTCCTAATCATTCAAGTTAGTGTGAAGTTGCATTTACTTTTTCCAAGCTCCCTTCAAAGTGAAAAAAGCCAGGACTGGTGCTCATTCTGTAAACTACTAGTGTTTTTCTCACATGGTAAAATCCTTTGAACTTCATGTAAGGCTTTAAAAATGATGTATGTATACAGCAGTATGCCGACAATCTTTTAGTATTTGATAGCATCCAGACATCAATAGTTTTTTTAAATTTATTTTATTTTTATTTTTTGAGGATGTGATAGTGAAGGAAATGATTCAGCTATTTATGGGGTTACAGATATTTATTTCCATTACATTCATTCTACCTTTACACTGAGCCAGCCAGCAGAGGGTAGGCTCCCCCTCGATAGCCAGGTTCCTCCCAAGATTTCTTCCCATTGAGGATTTTTTTCGTGTTACCGTTTGTGGGGTTTTTTTTTGCAACTGGAAATTTTTTCGCCCTTTTTGCTCAGTTACTGTAAAGTGTATTTGTGACAGTTTTCTTTAAAAAAAAAAAAAGGGGGGTTTACAAAAAAAATGTATTCAGTAAACTTGAGTATGCCAATGGGAGGCTTTTCATAGCCACAATAATACTCCACCAGAGCCATGATGTCATGAGAACAGCTGAGGTATGGTCAGTAAAACACCTGGGCATTGAATTTCCCCGCTGAAATCCAAAAAACCCAAATGCAAGATATGTTAGATAAGCATGTGTACACACCCAGAAGCCAATAGCCCTCTACACACATTGTTTGCACACATAATGGGCCACTTGTCATTGTGCGCATTATCGTGCAACCTGTGAACTTCAACCTGTGAAAAAGGTTTTGACACTATAGACAGCCTTGTTGCTGTTCATGAAGTTCAGAAAGAGCGCTGGTCAGATATGCCGGTTTGTTGAAGAGCTGAGTGAGGCACTAAGCCTGTCAGGAAATATAAGGTGAACAAACATAGCCAGAAATGTGTTGGTTTTCATACTTTTTAAACCAAAATGACTTTAGATATAGATACAGATTGTAAGCTTTGAACAAGACCGATACACAAGTAAATACAGAGATTGTGGCGATAAATCTATGACGGCTATTAATTAGACCAGTTTCGGTAGCACTAAAGTAATTAAATCATCATGTCCATTTGAGTAGTTCCTGATCTTACAATTCTGGTTGTAAGCCTACTGTTAATCAATGTGTCCCAAATTAGCATGCATTGTAATCATAATCTCATAAAAAACACGTTTTCAACGTACAAAAATGCCAAGTTACTAAAAAGTATTGATATCAAAATGACGCCAAGTTACGATACTACAAACAATATAGGCTATCTTGCCTCACCGAAATGACATAAGATGTATCTCAAAGCAATGCTACCCAATATTTCCTCAGTTCTTTCAAGTCACTTGGCCCTGTGTATAAGCATGCACTACATGGACAGGCCAAACATATGTGTGGATGGCTCTCTCACAGTCAAGATTGATTGAATAGGTGTGTGTATGTCCAATTTGTATTGGTATGTAGGCCTATGTATTTCGCTGCCCAGGCTTTCTGTTGCGTGAATGATAGTATGTTTCTTGGTACAAGTGTGTTCGTGAATGTGAATGTAAGATGTTGCCAGGGAAATGTCCCCATGCGGATAAATAAGTTCTCTATGTATGTATGTACAATATGTGTTTTACATGCAGTATTTATTGTACGTAGCAAATATACAATAACTTGCACATGTACTCAAATTCAGTTCAGAAGCAAGTATAAACATGTTTTCTGGAGAAATGTGCTTCCTGTCGTTGCTCAGCAGCAGTTCTGTACATTAATGAATTTATACATTAATTTCAATGTACACTGTTCAATGTGTTCCATGAGGCAATTCGAAATATTTGTCTCTTTGATCTGACAGAAAGTTTGCATGACATTGTGAAATGGTAAGATTAGAAAACACAGGGCCAAGTGACTTGAAAGAACTGAGGAAATATTGGGTAGCATTGCTTTGAGATACATCTTATGTCATTTCGGTGAGGCAAGATAGCCTATATTGTTTGTAGTATCGTAACTTGGCGTCATTTTGATATCAATACTTTTTAGTAACTTGGCATTTTTGTACGTTGAAAACGTGTTTTTTATGAGATATCAGTTCTTTTTGCAAAGCGTTTTATTATGAGAGTGAGAAATGCGACCCTGCAAGAAACGGTTGTGGATTATGGCTATCGTTGTTGAATCTGTACAGTCTGATGAGCGTGTACCGTTCAGCAGTTTCGGTTTGCTATATATGTAAAACAGTGGCTGTGAGAAAGGATGCAGTGGCGTAAGCGTAAACGCATCAGGAACGCAGATGGAATATGGTATGTACTCACGGATTTGACGTCCATCCAACGAGCCTTGACTGACAAAATAATCAACACGCCCGTAGAATTATAACTCCCTAGGTCGCAACTTGTGTAGCCTTCTGTCCTGCTCCGTTTTCTGTTATTTGGTGGAGATGCACTTTTAGTGTTTGTAAGGTTTATCTTTCTGTCCTGGTCCATTGTCTGTTATTTCGTGGAGATGCACTTTTAGTGTTTGTAAGGTTTATAAGGCATTTTGATAGGCTTATCTGCAGGTAGGAATCCTCTTCGCTGTTTTGCTAAACGAGAACCGGAAAACATGATAGTGGAGAGTAGGAGCAGACGCATATGTCCCAGCAGGCTTTGCATATGAGAGAAAACAACAGTGTGAGAGAAATTAAAATGAAATTACGAAATTCCGTAGTTGAAACAATATGTTTTTAGCAGAATGGGCATGTAGGTGAAGGCTGACATGATCACGGAGTATAGTGCGAAGTAAATGGAGTGGCCATGAGCGAGCTTATATTCCTTATCAAATGGTATATATAACAGTCGGTATTGAACATTAGTTGTTGAAGTGGAGGGTTAAATAACATTGCACTCATTATTTGCCTGTACTGTAATATAATCTATTGCACGAATGTGTTTTTCTCATGTTCAGTGCTAGTAGTTATACTTATGAGTGAATCATGATTTTAAATGTAATGTTTTAATGCGGAGCTGCAGAACGTACATACGTAGTAATTGTGTGTAGCCTATGTGGCTAGATAGAGAACAGGGCGAGGTAACATGAATGTAGAAACGTGGCGTTTGCTGATATTAAGGTTTTGTACGGTAGCCAAGTGAAGAAATATAGTTAGTAGAAATGGCACAGTGGTGAACTGGTGTAACTTTTAAATAAAATGAATACATTTGCGTCATGAAATGCATATGGGTGGCCGTGAGTGAGTGAGGTTTACCAGTCTGTGACTTCGTTAGCTAATGCCATAGCTATGCAATGCGTGAAATATCATTAGCGAACCTGTCGGTGGTTTTAAAGAAGAACACAAGCCAGTAAGCACAGAAGAGCTTCCGTTGAGTCCATATGGCTTAGCAATATTGTAGCCGGTCAATAACTGAACGTACAGACGGTAAGTCATAATGCATATATCTTAGCAATATTGTAGCCGGTTAATAACTAAACGGTGAACGGCGGGTAGATATGGTGCAAAAGCAATAATTAAGAAGTAGTAGACAATTATTAGTGAGGGTCGAAGCAAGTAAAAGAAACGTGTTCCAAACTGGGCTTGAACATACGACCCAGTGTTCCCAAGCCTGTAACCTTACCCACTAGGCCACGGTCGGATTAGCTGTTCAAACTGCGGAGTTGCAGAATGTAGAGAAGTAGTAATTGTTTGTAGCGTATGTGGCTAGATAGAGAACAGAGCGAGGTAACATGAATGTAGAAATAGAAAAGTGGCGTTTGCTGATATGAAAGTTTTGTACGTAGCCAAGTGAAGAAATATAGTTAGTAGAAATGGCACAGTGGTGAACTGGTGTAACTTTTTAATAAAAGGAATACATTTGCCGTGATGAAATGCATATGGGTGGTCGTGAGTGAGTTTTGGTAAAGCAAATATAGGCGTAAGAAACGTTAGTGTAAAAGAGGAAATTTTCTGCCTGAGGGCGAGTCGGGGTTCAAGCCTTGTACCGGAGGTTTACCAGTCTGTGACTTCGTTAGTGCAGCACCATGCCATAGCTATGCAATGCGTGAAATATCATTAGCAAACCTGCCGGTGGTTTTAAAGAACACAGGCCAGTAAGCACAGAAGAGCTCCCGTTGAATCCATGTGGCTTAGCAATATTGTAGCCGGTTAATAACTGAAAGGTGAACGGCGGGTAAATATGGTGCAAAAGCAATAATTGATAAGTAGGCTAGTAGACAATTATTAGTGAGGGTTGAAGCAGGTTAAAGAAACGTGTTCCAAGCTGGGTTTGAACGTACGACCCCTTGTTCCCAAGACTGTATCCTTACCCACTAGGCCACAGGCGGACTAGCTGTTTGAACGGGAAATGTTTCAGAGTAAAAATGTATGGGTATTTTGCGTGTGTATGCGCATTTTTGATTGGGTCGTGTAGGTGCAGATTTGGCTGGTGTCAGTGAAATGCCCAATGGGGAGACATGTTGTTAGTGGGATAGGCGGCAGGAAAAATAAGAATGAGAAGAAGAAAGAGAAGAAGAAGAAGAAGAAGAAGGAGAAAACGCAAAATCCCCTTAGTTTGGGGCTTTATTGTGTGGACATGTGAAGTTGTTTATGAATTCTGTCTGTTGAAATGGGGTCAGAATGAACAGAATTTAATGTTTTTAAGGGCTGAGTGTCTGTGGCTGTTGTGGTTATTTCTGTGGGGAACCCTGAAAAGTGCCAAAGTCTCGGTGCTGTATAGGTATGGGGCATGCCCCCGCCAAGGCGTAACTTGGCGGGATGGCATACCTGCCATCCCAATTTAATATTTACTGGTTATGCTTTATAGAGGTGAATTTACATTTTAAATTGTTTCCTCTGTGAGGGTGGGACGGAGAAGCTTTCAAATGAACTCGTATTCATATCTGATTCTGTTGCTGCCATTTATAAACTCTTCAAAGAGTGGGATCCTTCACTAGATCAAAGTCCCATCTGCATTATAAAAACTGTACTAGCTGACGACTCATGATAAGAATGATTGATGATGATGATGATAATCATCATAATGTTGATTATCACAGGCATCTCTATATAATTTTTTTTATTTTTTTATTTAAGATTCATGTGTTTAATCAAAAATGTCACAATGATTTCGGAAGACTGAGCATAAACAATGATTTGGTGCTATTCTTTTAACTTTTATAATGAATAGGTCATGTCAAAATATGTACTAAACATACATTTGCAGTGCTGTCACCAGAAATGAATCCTCCCAAGGCATTCACTGTGGGCATGTCATGTGACATCTGTTTATGATCGGCTGGTTCCTGTAAGCCATACTGTTAGTCTGTAATTTTCATTTAGCTGCATGGGTTTCAGGTTCCATGTTCTCTGATCTGCGAAGGAAGGAGCAAAGTTCAGAAATGTGAAATGCCTACAGACTGGCATTACAAATGTAAAAATAAAAATAACTAGTGAAAGCGTATTCTTTAAAATAAGTAAGATGCTTTGTCTCATTTAAAAAAATGAAAACACCAAAATAAAGTCATTTAGGGTGCTGGTCCACCTCTCGTTTAATTCAAACTACTAATTGTTTACCTGGATTGAAATTTGTGGTGATCTGGCATTCATATCCTTAGTTCTAAACATGCCCCATCACCCCTTTTTCAGAGTCACTTAGTCTGTTCTTGCAGCCAAGCTGGCCATAATTATAGGTACCCAAGCCCATGCAGCATTTTAATACATGGCTCTACATCTCAACATTACTTGTTGACTTAATGGATAAGGCAGACATCTGCGGCAGCCTCTGTTTTCACATGCGTGCTGTCCCCCATTTTATGTTAACATTCTGATCTGTCCATTTTTTTTACCATGATGACTTTTTTGAAGATTGAACTTAATTTTACATTTGAACATCCTGAGAAGATTTGGCGGTGAATGTGGTGGAAGGAGCTTTGCATAAAATGTGAATTATGTTTCATTTTAGTATGAATGGGATGAAATTTGCCTGCATGATCAATCCATCGGTAATCTTTTAGCACTTTATTATTCCTGGGTGACTGAGAGACAGACAGACTGACAAGCAGGGAAGCAGATAAATAGATGTATAGAAGGTTTGAAAACAGGCCCCTGTGAGTTCTAGTTTCATGTTTTACCTATTATACTGTTTATATAACATTGGTATATTATTAGTTATAACAACCATTATAACAGGTGTAGTAATATACCAATGTTGTACATCAATCAACAGGAATACAAATACAAAACCATGTGTATGACATAACACAAAGACAGCTGCAAATTATATGCTAGTTCTAGTCTTCTAATTGGAAAGAATGTGTGCCTTCTAGAGCAGCCAAAGGAATGGTTTAGTAATCACTTCATTATAGGCTACAGAGCCATTATCATTACAGCAACGTGTATTTACAGTCGAGCTTCTACAGGTTGATGGATGTCAGGGGAGTAGGCACTTTACGAATGGACAAGGGGGTGAGAGGCAGAGAGGCTGTTTGTCTCTGAGCATTAAGGTGCTTAGCCCAGGACAGGCTGCTAATCCATTAGTTATGAGCTCATTATTTGCTGTTTAGCATTTTGTGGTAAATAATATTTAACACTATGAATATGCTTATTTTTGTTGGAAGTTTAAAGCTGTTCTTCTATGATCTTATTTCGATTCTGATGTAAGCAGTCCTGACAAAAGCGTTAGGATGCAGATCTTTTTTTAAAAAGAAAAAGGCATTTAAAATGCAGGTGATGTAATACAGACCGACAGTTTTGCAAAATGGAATTTGTAAAGAAATTGTCTAAATGGAACGGCAGGCCCCAGGTGATGGTGTGTGGCCGCGAGGAGAGAGCGTCTTTAGATGTGTCCCAGCTAAGGCTAAGGCACGCCCCGGTGGTGTGGTGACGTCGAGCCCCTCCTTGCACCATGTCACAATCTGAGGTTCTCATGCAGGCGCTCGTGCAAATCCAGCCCAAGGTGTTCCTCTGGTTCCTCATCCCGACACTGAAAGCGTTGATAACGCTCCATATGTTACGTTTCATACCATTTGTTTCTGCAGGGAACTGAATGAATGGGTTTTTTCCCCCTTCTTTCTCCCTGGTGCATTTCAGCTGCCAGGCACTCATCTCGTGCAAATTCCGTATTGAAGGGCCTTTCGCGCTGCCAAAAACAAACCTGCATCAATCCGTCCTTGTCCAGTCGAGGGCCACAGCTCAGACGAAGCTGATGAATTCTGAAGTCAGACTAGCACCTGGCCCGCATCGGGGCGCAACGTAAAATTCAACCGCCATTTGATCGAAGCGTGCCGTCGACGGCCGTTCTCGCCCTACTGGCTCCCCGCGTTTAGAAGCATGACGTTCGGAGTGAACCCGTCATGGCCGTACTGACGCGCGAGCCCAAGCGATGTATCACAGCAGACAGGAGCTAGGAGGAAGGCAGTATTTGTCTTGCTCAGAGGCAGCATTGCGCCTTAATGAAGTGCAGGGCAGGACCACAGGCAGCCACTTTAGGATGTATGCCACGAGACGCTTGAGGCACTTATTGACACACACGGCCTGCTTCGAGGAACTAATTCAGTGACCTGCGAGTGTGTACATAATGTGCGTTTAATAACAGCTAGGAGAAAGGTGAATCTGCTGTGCAAAAAGCAACTGTTTGCTACGCAGTCTCTTCTATGAATTGTTGATTTTATCTTTTTAAGCAATGTAGATGCCCTTACCGAAGGCCAAAGATTTTTCACAAAATGTGACATGCGTCAGTATAATGGGAAATTCACAGGCAAAATTTGATTTAAACACTATGCTGAGTAAACGCAGCAACAGCAGTGCAATGCTCAGGACTGAGACCTGGAACCACTTAACTCTGGATCCACGTCCCTGAATGCTACTCCTACTGCCAGCCAATTCTGTGGTCAGGTCTGGGGCCTGCTGGCAAAGCTGGTTAAGGTCAATGGTATTCACAGGGGAGCGCTGCGGCAGTGCCTCTCTCTGTTACATTTAGGTCAGATGTCTGATGTCAATTTTTCTCCTCTTCTTTGCAGTCAGTCTACAAAGCCTGGTTATGCTCAGAATATTTCAATGCTACCCAGAGCCAGTGTCACTACAGGATTCCCTGCAAGCAATACTGTCTGGAGGTCCAGACCAGATGCCCGTTTGTGTTACCAGACAATGACGACTTGGTCTACGGGGGGTTATCCAGCTTCATCTGTACAGGTGAGTGGCTTTCCTTCTCAATAAAAGAGGTTATCACTCTGTCTGCATCATCCCCCCTGACCTTTAGATTAGTTGCACGTTAGGAGACTAATTGATATAATGGACTCAAGAGCGCATGAGAGGGATTAAACAGGTAACCAGTGACCAATCAATAGATCTTTCTCTTGCACCATTGCAAATGATGAAGGTCTACCTAGAGACATGGTTCTGTAATCATGAAAATATGACTGATGGCTAAATGTTCAGGAGCATAACATTATGATTTTGAATACAATTTTCAGAGAAGAAGCAATGTGCAGTAAATCATCAGCATGCATTTAATTTGGATATGTGTTAAAGATGCACTGCACATTTTAAGCAAGTTTTATAGAAAGAATATATATTTTAGCATAATAAATTACAGATTTTGTTCGTCACCAAATTATATTTTCTAAGAAGTATATCCAAAAAATGGCTCTCTCGCATGCAATAGGTCAGTTAATTTAAGGCTCGTCTAAACCATCTTGGAAATCCGAAAATACAATTAAATCTGTATGTACAACCAGGGCAAATAGGATATGTGGTGTACTGTCACTGATTCCAGACATAAAGAATATATATAAATTGTTTAAACATGAAACATGATTTTTTTTTTCAATGAGGATTTTAAGTCGATTCCTTTTCTAGTTTAATAACCTTGCAACTTGACAAGGATATCAACATGTCTCCTTCATTTTGAATGGGTGTAACATAGACAATTGTAGGTTGGACAGCTTAGTGTGCCTGTATATTCCATACTACTTCACTGTAGTTTGAGAAGTCCATTTCTGTTCACGTGTGTTCAAGGCTCGTCTGTTACATTACAATCGCTTTTCAGAGGTCTTTTGTGTGAGAAAAATGTGCATACAGCATGCAACTTTCAAGCTCCTTGGAGATCTTGCTGCCACATTAAGGAAAACGTTGGACGTAGTTATCCTGGTGAATAACTCAACTGAGTTTACCTATAAAATAAAGGGAAAATTTTGCTAGTAGCAATAACCACAGAAAACCAAATGGAAGGCATAGATGCATAGCATCTGAAGGCTTACAGTGAAACATGGCTGGCAAAACTCCCTTATATTATTCTTTTTGAGGGTAAAGTGAGTCTCTTTACATAGGCTAATACATAGACACATGTTTTTAATTTGCACATATAATACTATACATTACTTTCATCTCCAATACCCTCTCTCAACTCACTGAATTATTATTATTATTTTGTTTCTTGATTCAAATCTCCAGAAGTTTTGCATTTAAATCCTTAAACAGTCTGAAGGAAAATGATGAAGTGGTCCTCTAGTGTTACTGTGCCAGATGTGCAGTAGATACATTGCTGTTTCTGTTGCATGATACATTATTTCCCTTGGCAACTCACCAGGTTATCATTCACTACCACGGTTTGCGGTATGTCAGCCTGTGTTTCATCCATGGCAACCGAAGGAGACCCACAATATGCAAAATGAAGAGTAGGGCTGTTTTCATTGCTTTCAAAGAATATGCATCAGATTTACTGGAAGGCAGAAACCCGGAAGAGGAATACCTTTCTTAACACTATCAGTGTAAGCAGGATATCAGCTCATTTGGGGAGCAGTTTTCAATTAAGTGTATCAAGTGTGGTAAATGAGCCCCCAGGTGGCCTTTGGCGAAATAACAGAGAGAAGGGAGAGGTACCTAATTCAATTAAATCCTTCTCTTCTCATCTGCTCCCTCCACACTCTTATCTGTTTACAACAGAGAGTGCTGGCACAAAGGAACAGCTTGCATTATAGCTTTGGTTATCAAGGGAGAATGTTTAAAAAAAAAAAGTCAAGGCAATATTTTTCTTATCTGCACAATGAGATTCCTGGCAACCAGCATTTTTTTTTGTCTGCACATGTGGCAATCAGGACTTTCCTCTCCTGTCTTCTTTGTTTTTGCGTTCCTCGTCCTGTTATGTTAGCTCTTTACATCTTTACTACACACAGGTCCACTGTATATCGTTCAACATGGCACTTCAAATATATACAGTACTAATGCTTAATGCTTTTTTTTTTCAGTGTTTGAATACCTGATCAAAAGAAATGCATACATAGATTTGAAAGCATAAATGCATGTATGTCATGTGTCATTTATTTATTTTATTTTATTATTTTATTTTTTATTTGCATTGCTTGCATATGTTTTGAAGAAAAGCACAGAGTGCAATTTACACGTTACTCATCTAACATGTGAGTCTAACAATTTCCAGGTGCACGTCAGCCACCACAAAAATAGAGCAGCCAGCCATTCCAGCCATTTTGTGCCAAAACTTTCACATCAGCTGAGGTGGAGAGGGAATTATGTTCTCTCTCTCTCTCTCACACCTTCTTTCTCACTCCCTATGTTTTCTTTTACTTTCTTGCGCTCTCTCTCACTCTCTCTCTCTGTGCTGCAGGGCTACTAGAAAACCATTTAACCAATGTAGAGCCAGAATGTTGCGATGTGAGATGGAGCAGCTGCGAGCCAGCGTCGGAGGGCGCCTGCAACGCGTCCGCCAAACCCCCCGGCTCCTCGGCGTGGCCCGTGTCGGCCGCCTCCCGGCTCTGCAACAGCAGCAGACTCAAACTGTGTGTGCTGGTTCTCATCCTCCTGCACACTGTCGTCACTTTTTCTACGGTACAAAACAGTGGGGGGATGACCCTGGAGACCATCACCCCTATGGAGGAGGCCTCCACCAGAGAGGAGTGAATCAGAATCTCTCCACCCAAAAAAAAAAAAAAGTATAAAATACAATAAATCTGCTGAGGTGGTCATAATAGGAAGGAAGAGGCAAAGTGCGTGCCCCCCTCGCCCTCCCCTGCCAGCCAGCAGTTCGGACTTTGTGGTCAAATAGGGAGAGGGGAGGGGGAGGGACAGAAAAAGGAAGTGAGGAAGTCCTACTTCCTGTTCGCCCCCAGAGTTGTATTTTTTCTCTCTGCAGAGGTGTCGTGTGTTTCTTCCGGGAAAGGTTTGGGTACAATTGGCCTTTATCACATTCCACATTGTTGTGAGGGTCTCTCTGTGAAGCAGGGCAGAGATGTGGAATGCCTTTTTGCAATTGGATTATATTTCAATACACAGTAATACTAGTGAATTATATTTAAATATGAATTTATACTTAGGAATACCAATTCTCTGCCTACTTCCCTGCATCATGGTCAGATAAGAAGACTTTCAAACTCACAGTATCCAATCATTTCAGTTTCATCAATTTATCACTGATATTGTTATATTAAACAAATGGAGCTCCATTAATTTGCAACTGAATTGAAACCGTTTGAATGTGTGCCTCATAAGAAAAGGGCAAAGTTCTCTGATAATCAAAATAATTTTACTAAAAAAATGAATAATGTGATTTCATGGTAAATACAAAATTGTTAAGTAGCATGAAACACTACGCGGTTGAAGTGGTTCATAATTGGAAAGTAGAGCTTGAAAATCAGACGTGCATTATTTTATCCATTTTCTTTTTTCTTTTTTTCTGCATGGCAGGTTATGCATTTTGATATTCTCATACCACAAAGCTAATGTTTTACTTGACTGTTTTTTTGTTTGTTTGTTTTTGCTGCCAGCAGTGATATGACTGACAGACATATGGATTGGTTAAAAGAGAACAAAACCAAAAGCTGTCTTCCAAATGAATGAAATTAACACCCCCACAGAAATAATCCGATATTTAAATAATCTGATCAAAGGAGGTTTTTCCCTCTAGAAACTGAAATATGATGCATTAGAGATCTGTTTGTTATTCTATTACTGACATGACCCGTTCAGATTGGGTTTGAAGTGAGTGCAGAAATACCTCCCATCACAAATAATACCCAGACTGAATTTTAAATTAATCAAATCAACCTTCTATTGGCATTTTCAGGTTCCTTTTGCTTTAAGATTAAATGTTTCATACATTCTAAATATACAGATATAATCTGTATTGTCATTAAAGCTAATGCCATGACATGAAGCTGCTGCAGTTACAAAATGATTATGATGATGAGGATGATGATGATGATTATTATCAGTAGTATGCCATACTTAAAAATAATGGCTTCAATATTATGTTTGTTATATTATTATTATGTCCTTTCATACTTTTTGATTCTCTTCATTCCATCCATATTTCACAAAAGTTTCCAGTCTCTAAATCTGCCAGTCATATGCAAATGTCTTACACGCTCCTCTTTCAAATTCTTTACCTAGGCATAATTAAAACTAAGAATAATTAAAATTTTGATTATTTTGATTAAGCTCAACAGGAACTTTGCTCTGTTACCACCAGTATCAATGTGACAGTTTCACCAGTCACAATATGAAAGGATGAGGTCACAGAATATTTTCTTGTTTCTGATGTCAAGCCGTGTAATGAACATGCTTCACACAGTGGTTCACTCTGATGTTCTACAAATATCTTGCTGATCCTCATTAAACAGGGAAATGTCCAGGTCACACATGAACACGATTTTTTGTCCAGTTACAAGGTCAAAAGATTCCCTTTGATATAGGCAAATTAAATTTCCACCCAGTATCCATACCTGTCCATTACATTTGCTTATTTGATATATTAAATTATGTTATAATTCATAAATGGTAATAAATGTACAAGCTATAAACTTACAACCTACAATCTTTTATACAGATGAATATCCTCCCTCGTGCCAAGGACTGCTTCATACCAAATATATCCAGTCTGGCAGCGCAACACAATTCACATCTGTATTGCGTGATGCACATAATGAACAATCTCAAGATACGAATGTGGAATTTCCATTGAGCAATGCCCTCGACTGGGAATTTGTGTCAAACAATACAAAAATTAAAATGCACACATACAAACTCCAAAACGAGCCTTTTATTATGTTAGTTATAGGGCTGGGTTTTTATGTGAACAGACTGGTTTCATGTTTTATTAAACATGAAGAGAGTTATTTCTTAAGAAATTATCCATGCTGCATTTATGCTCAGTGAGCAAGTATGATTTTCTTGTTTAGATTTTTTTTTAAACCATTATGTCTTTTAAGAGTTTATAATTTCATAGAGCTCTAATTTGAAATGTTAAAAATGTGAATGAGTCCAAATAAGCGAATGAGTCTTTGGAATATCTTTTTGTTGTGGAAAGTTGTTAGATGAATATTTTAGAATATTTTGGATAATTCCATTCACACACGATTCAGACTTGAGGGGAAATTATCTTCATAACATTTGCAATTTTTATATGATTAAATAATTAAATAAGTGCAGTGAAATGCTGCTCAAATCTAGGAGTTATAACCCTTTTTAAGCAATAGGAGAAAAAAATCCCTTGACCTCAATTTCATCCACTGGTAACTGGAAATAAGTTAATTTCATATTTTCAAGAAAGACAGATGAATTTTGAATGCACTGCTCTGACGGATATTAGCACGCCCATAACTAAACGATAAAGATGTGAGCATGGCTACCTTCAGTATGCGCTGTTCCTTGGGGTATTTTCCAGCTACAAAAGGCCAGTTGTACCCTCTGCTTTCTCGTATGTCACTGAGAGGCGTCACTCATTCTATGGCATAGCAGAGCCTTCTTTATAAGAAAACTAGTGGGTTACGCCTACCTTAAGGGGACAAGAATGATACAAACTTAGACATCTCTGCTAAGCCTGTATTCTTTGAAGAGAATACTTCTTATGCCATTTTATACACTGTGCTTTAATGTTTAGAACTTTTTGCACTAGTTCTAATAACATTTATTTTCGGAGATGGTTTGGAAACTGTGCTATATAATTCAGTTGTATAACAAATATTATATCATATCTGTGTTTCTAGTCTTAACCTGTATCTGTAATGTTTTACCGTTTCTGTTGTATTTTGAGCAGAACCGTTCCTGCTCAATGTTTAACCCCAATAAAGACATACAAGCGTTCTGTCTTAACCTGCAGCCTCTTGTTTTGTGAAAGGACGAGGAAAAAAGAAGATGAAAACGCTCAACTATGTTTTACTGTTTATACTTTACCTGTTTATATCACTATTAAATCCAAATGCTCTGAAAGTCTTTTTATTTAGAAATAAAATTAGAATGAGAATGACTCCTCTACTGTCGTCTCTGTTTGCATGTGGCATGTGTCAACAGTTTGTGACTTTGGGTCTTGATATAACAAATCCTTGCAAAGAAACACTTCGAGCCAGCTTGGAACCTAACAATATTAATTTTTTAGAGGGAGGTATACTTAAGGAAATCATCTTTATTTAAAATAATATTGTTTAATTGAGAATAAAATTTGTTTGCAAAAGAGATGTGGCATACCACCTGCCTAGAGAATTTGTCAGATCACTATGTCAGGTTTCAGTGTGAACAATGTCAGGATATACACTATATGAACTGAAGTATCTGGACACCCCTTGGTCTGGGGCTGTTTCTCATGGCCCCTAGTTCCAGTGAAGGCAAATCTTAACGCAATGATATTTTAGATGATTCTGTGCTTCTGTCTTTGTGGCAACAATCTGTCCTGTTTCAGCATGACAATCTCCCCAGGCACACAGTGAGGTCCATATAGAAATGGTTTTGTCAAGAACGGTGTGGGAGAACTTGACTGGCCTGCACAGATCCCTGACCTCAACCCCATCCAACACCTTTGGGATCAATTAGAAAGCCAACTGTGAGCCAGGCCTAATCACCAAATCAGTGCCTGGCCTAGTCTAGTATAAAGCGTTCCCAGCAGATTGAAGGCTGTTTTAGCAGCAAAAGGTGGACCAACTCCATGCCCATAATTATGGATGAGATGTTGGATGTCAGATGTCCACATGTAGTGTATGTTACGTATAAGTATATTATGCGTACATGCATACAGTACATAATTTGTGCGGTGTGACAAGATGTTAAGCTGTGGTTCCCACTCACTGTGATCTCGAAATATTCAATTTCTGACAGTCCCATTTTGTTTTGTTTTTTTGAACTGCTGAGTGCATCCCCATATATCACTATAACAAAGAGATACATTTTTACTTTAATAATGCCCCATCTTCCCGCACATTTTTGAATGCAACAACCAATTGAATGCAATAATAGTAAACTGTTTTAAATGGTATAGCTGGTGATGATACTATACATAAAATATATTGACAAATTGCCATTGATTCAGCTCTAAAGAAGTTTTTACATTTTCAGATTACTTTTCAGATCATTACATTGCAGCCTTCATAGGGCATGTATATTATGAGGAATGAAGTTCTTCTTAACTTCATCGACTCACTTAATAAATATAAATCTGAACTCTGAATAAGTGGAAGGAATATAATGCAATGCAATATATTCAAACACACAGTGTCATGTAAAAACAGTAAATTAACCAGGGGTTTGGGGTAAGATTTGTTCCTTCCTGGTTTTGAAGAGAACGTTCTCTTTATTAGGACTGTGTTTTATGCCACTCAAAGTAAAAATTTGTGAAAACACCTGCTCCCAAATAACTTCACACATTTGACCTTTAGAAGGTGGTTTCACAGGAGAGACTCTACAGTTGAAAATAATGTTGAATGATTCCTTCAGCTGGAACTCATAGACTTTAGCCCAACAGCCACGACATATTGACACGGACACGCACGTGTGCGCACACAAAGGTTATTTCTAGCAAAATGAAAATAGAAAAGGGTAAATGCTTATGAATGCAGCTGCAGCAGCTGTTATGTTGCTTTTAAATAAATTAAATGCTTTCTCCTTGAATTAAATCCTCTGTATAAATAAGGGTGGTCGACTCAAGATATAATGATGTTACTCTCCTCAGTATATCATGGCAATTCACCAAAAAATATTAAATTGAACCTTGTAATGTGGTACACCCAGTCTCTAAATCTGTGTGTGTGTGTGTGAGAGAACTTTACCCCCATAAGCTCTCCACACTAAAACAGGAAACTGGCAAAAATGTGTATGGCACCTCACAGAATCAGTGCATGTTATGGCAAACAACTTTATAAACGCTGAAAGAGATAATTCACCACCTAGTGGTTCTGCATTGTGGTGCAGGTCATGGCCAACAGGTATATGCACATTGAGAGAAACTGTGCCACCTAGTGTTTCAATATTTTCTGGGGAAAAAAAAAAGAATTCCATGTTTAAGCAAAGGCCAACTGGTTGCTAAACTTGAGTAAATCTACTTACACTAATAGGTTACTGTTAATTATTATTTCCTGCTCATGTCTCCTGTCTGTTCTGGTCACTCATTGGTGGCCTTCTTTTTTTCCTATTTTCCTTTTTGGATAATAATGTTATAGACATTGCAGTATGAAGATAGGTTAGCTGTGCACTGGTATTCACTTTTTTTTCAAGACTAATTATTGTTTAGTTTTGCTATCATAAATGGGCCTTCTGTGCCTAATGGTAAAATGGAGGTGAATGTAATGTAATGTATGTGTCATGGAGTGAAACCATGACCTGTGGATATTTACAGTTCCAAGCATGCGCATATGGTCGAATGCATTTAGACCCGCTCGTGTTCTTTTTAATTGCGCGCAACGTAACAACCATATAAAGTAACGCGAAGGAAGGAGGGGAAAATGTACTTACCATTGTTTGTGTGTTCCGAAGGTGAATTATAAATGAACGAGAACGAGAAAATATGGCAAAAAAGAAACAATGTTCGTTTTACCGCGAATTTAAAATAGTTTTTTTTTTTTTAAACGACCGCAATTTCTGTTAAATGAAATTGGTAGCGGTACCGTTGTTTGTCGTAAATTTGTAGGGGTAAAAAAGTTCAATTATTGAAGGTAAAATGTAACATTCATGTTAAACGCTGTTTTATTTTGCATTATATTAAAAGTTAGCAAACACCAACCAAACGTACAGCCGGTTTTTCTGGAAGCCTTCCAAGGAAGCGCGGGCCATGCCATAGGGCTTTTTCATGGGGGTGTTTGGGACACGTCATGTGTGAAATCCCAAGGGGGGAGGATGAATACATTTGCTTTTGTTTTCCGTAATGGGAAATTCATTATTCACATTCATTTGTTTATGCATAGTAATTATTTATTGTTTGTTCTTGAAATGTAAATGTAAAATAAGACATAACGATATAGGGAAGAAACTTTATTTTTTTTTGTAATAGGATTGCCGGGGAGGGGCTTGGGCTATATAAACCAGAGGAAAAGTCCTCCTGAGGTGGGATTTTTATTTTCTGTGTGTGCTGGGTGGTCATACTAGACCCACAGCTTACTCCAACAAGTAGGGCCTACTCTTTTTTGTTTTGTTTTGTTTTGTTTTATTTTGTTTATGGTATTTGTTGTATATATATATTGTCATGTCGTCACCTGCACCGGTTCTGGGTTTGAACCTGGGTGAACAGAAGTTTTTGTCTCCTGCCACTCTTTTGCTGCTCCAGCTGCCGCTGGACTCCCTCACAGTATGTGTAGAGTATGTATATGTAAAGTATGTATAGAAACACACAATTGAACAGGGTACATGGTACTACATGTTGGCCAGCTGGTGTAGTAGTAATCAGATGAATGTGACTTACATGTGAATGTGAATTCTACAAAGCAGTTTAAAGATACCTTTCTGCTCACAATAAATAACATTTCATCCATTTAATTTGCCAGATGAAATCTTGTTTTGGAGATTTCGACAGACAGATGAACCACTTTCAAAAGCCTGCAAGTGGTTTGCAACCTGTTGCATTCTCTTTGACCAGTGGTAAGTCGCTGTGGTGAGGCTGTGCATGCACCATGAGGCAATGTGGTTCCTGAGTTATTTCAGTCACCTGTCGTGAATCGTGCACAGAGCACTTACACAATAGTAGATCAATTGACAAAAGGACATTATATAGACGTCTTATACTGTAAAAACTAAAGTTTTGTAGTTACATAAGTGTCACTTTGCCAGCAGAGGGCACCATTGATGAAGGCTAGAGCAGAGGACACCTGACGTTATGGAACTAAATTTCCTCCACAGTACCCATGTCAGTAAGTTTGTGTTGTATCATAGTTACCAGATCTACAGTTTGTTTCTGATCATGTCCAAATGTTCACGTTTTGTTTGTAGAACAAGTGAATTAAATTATCATTCCTCTTCTCCTTGTTTATTCTCACAGTGATTTGAATGACTTCTTACCCACAGACAAAAAGATCAAGTAGTTTATTCTTTTGTGAGTTTTCATTTGATTATTTTCTTGCATACATCTCTTATTCTTTCAAACTGGCACATCATATGACAGTTATGTTAATGAAGAAAGCGATCGCATAATGGACATGAGCAAGTCACTGACAACTTTAGTAAATCTTTGGAACAGGTCTGTGGTTTCTGGGTGTTGAATTATTCCCAAGGAATGTGTGTAGTGTGCCACACATCTTTGTGGAATGTCTTCTAATGTCTGTCCTCACACAGTATAAACGTATGCATGCATGCACGCACGCGCTGCCCGTTGTTGTATTGTGAATCAGAGCAGCTTCTTAGAGCTTAAACATCTTTAAACAACTTCTCTTGGGAAAAGAAAAAAAAAACAAAACAATTGAAACCAAGTTCCATGCTCAGTATTGGAAAGTGATAAAATTTGTATTAAGATCATTTTTATTGCCCTTGGAATGGTTCAGCTTCAGTGAGTCCCTTCAGAGGACCATGCTTTAAGGGAGTAGATAGAGGATGGCGCTGTACATCTGTTGGACAGCTTGCCAGGGACTCATCATGGGAGGATGTGTGCGGTCAGAGGCAGGCTTACACCTGCTGTCTAATGCAAAGTTTCAAAGTACGGCCTCACTGCACAACAAGATATACAATTCAACTAATGTTTGTTTCACAGACATGCCAATTCATTTATGAAAATGACTTAATGCATTCCATGTTAAAAGTAGTAGCCTTAGCAGACAATCACACAGGGCTAAACTAACATGTCCCCATGCTCTCCTGATGGTTCTAATCTCTTGTGTGTGTGGCAGAGTATTGACCCTAGATCTTCCATAAATTAAAGACAGCCATTCGGACCATAGCCTGGGTCAAATATCAATTACCAATTATGCAGTAATTATTACAGTCTCATTTAAATTATGCTCATTTTCAATTAATGTTACAGAGGAAGCACATACCTAGGCTATGTAACATAGCTGTATTTAAAAAATTGTAACAATGGACTCGGAAGAAATTCATTACAAATTACCGATCAGATTTCAATCAATTTTTCAAATGGGCAAATGATTTGAAAACCGGTCATTCCAGCCCAAAACCGGGATTGGCATCTCAGAGTATATTGTAAGTGTTTTTACAAAGCAAGTAATGCAGCAGTTGGGTAAATGGGGTTTTGCGAGTTTCCTCTAAACCTAACCCTAAAGCCAAAGCCTGTTTGGCAGGAAGCAGGACACAAAGCTGATTCATCTGGTCGTATATTCAGCTTGGCTGGCAGACAGGGAGGGAGTCAGTGCCGTGAATAACGTGCTGTCCAGATACTCTTAGAAAGTAACGGTTTGGGAAAACATTTTTCCCTCAAGCTGGACACGGTAGGAGGGGCTGGCCCTGGTTGTGCTGGTTTTAATGAGCCCATTGGGCCACTGAGGACGCACAAACAAACACACGCCTCTCTCAGCCAGATGGTGACAGCCAAGAGAGCAGCATGTTGGCCGGAGCGGCCCTGAGTAGTAAACCAGCTACCACTCCCAGAGAGAAGGAAACAACATAAATATGTGCACATAAATGTGATCGTTATCACCACTGGTTTGTTTGCGGTGCTTATCCAATTGGATAATTAAGGCCACAAGAGTGTGGAGCAGACAATGGGCTGCCAATGTGTGTGCCAGGAGCCTCTTAGGGAATGCCTCAGAAGTGCGGGTTCAGACGGGCAAACCATAAAAGTTTTTTTTTTATTTTTTATTTATTTCTTTAAGAAACATGAGGAAATTATTAGTCCCCTCTATTTTAATCATACTTTTCCAATTTATCCCCGAACACATTCCGTGATATTAAAGTCTCCCAGCCTTGTGACAGATGCACAGACAGGAGTGAGCTGTGCCAAGTGCTGACAGATCCCGTTGTTTCAAAGGAAGCTTGACACTTTGAGGACTACGGAGGAATGGCTCAGCACATGTGAACGAAAAAGTGGCCATGGCTTCTTCTCTCACCCCCACCCCCCACCCCCCTCCAAGAGGTCTCGTGCTGCAATCCAGAATCATCTCACTTTGGAAGAGTATATCTTTATCAGCATGCAATTGACATACAACAGTTGTGAGACTTCAGTATCTGAGAGAGATGACTTCTTAAAGTGTGGGGTTACAGTTTCAGTCACTCAGACAGTGTGATCACTCAGCAAGTGGCACTTAATGTGATCTTAGTGGGCATCTGTTTGTGTTAAATTCAAGTGTGCAGCTATTGAAATAATAAACATGCAATACACACACAAAAATAGTATGTCTTGTGGTATGTATTCCCTGTTGGGTACTTAAAAATATGATAAATTTCATAGTGGAAGGTATGAGGCTAGTTTCAAACAGAGCATACTGCTGCAACCTCCCCATAGAGTTTAAAAGAAAGGTCCATAATATTGACTCAGTACAATATATTGGAGATGAAACATTATTATGCCTTGACTGAAAGTTCTGAGTCACAGCACATCAGCTATTTTGAAAAGTCAGCAATCCTCATTCAGTGTCATAATTTGAAGATAGATAATAGATTTCTCAGAGTCCAAACAACTTGGCCCATGTGTCTGAATGGCACACATGGTTCAAATACATCAACAATAAAATTACACGCCTCTTATGACATTACATGCGATAGAGCAAGTCTCTGTCAGGAGTTACGATCATCATTTATGGTGAGAGTCCTGTGAAATTTATTTGCCTGTAAAGAGATCTTCATTGTGTGTATTTGTGTATCATTAAGTTATTTGACATATGATTCACATATGTCTCTTTCTTTTAAGTGACAGAACAGACCACATGCAAACATATTGAGCTACATGTGTCAGCATCATGCTTTAATGCTTTTAATTCAGATGTTTTAAAGATGTAAAGTCCCATATGGTGTTAAAAGTGTTGGTATTTCTTCAGCTGGAGACATGATCTCAGATAGCATGTAACTAGTTAGTCATAAAAGAAATGGAAGAATCAGGGACATTTGGAAAGTGAAATCATGAACATGACTTGAGAAAACATTCAATTACACAGAAACAATGTGTTCACGTGTGAGCTCATTATTATTATAAACATATTGGCCACTCATGTGTCTTGGTGTGCTAATTTAATCAATATGTGCTAATTTAGTTAAAAATGAATATGGACGATGTGTGTATAGAAGCATAAATACAAATCACAAAATATCTGTTTTAAAATAAAAAATAAATAGAGTTCTGATGATCACAAAAAAAATTTTAACTTAAAAGTAATATTACATAAAACAAATAATATTTTGCACTCCTGATGGCAAAGCAGAGGCTTCAAGCCTAGTCCTAACGATGCAATTAGCCATCAATCATCAGGATTATTCATGGCTGTGGAGTGATTAGTTTCATTCCAATGGTGCAGAATGGGCTACATTCAGTAAGGTTCAGTTACTGCTGCATCAGTGCCCCCTAGCTGCTCTCCAGGGCCCTATAGTTACCTGTTATCATCAGTGTCCCCTAGCTGCTCACCAGGGCCCTATAGTTTACCTGTTATCATCAGTGTCCCCTAGCAGCTCTCCAGGGCCCTATAGGTTACCTGTTATCATCAGTGTCCCCTAATGCTCTCCAGGGGCCTATAGTTTACCTGTTGCCATCAGTGTCCCCTGGCTGCTTACCTATAGTTTACCTGTTATCATCAGAGTCCCCTAGCTGCCCACTAGCTAGATGACACTGATGATTACTTGTAATCATCAGTGTCCCCAAGGTCCTTACTAGTCACTAGAGCCCTAGTGTACCTGCTATCAATAAGCATCTTCCTTAGCCAGCATTACGTCTTCTGGAGTGTGTTGGGCGGCTTGTAGTGTGAAAAATAGTCACATGTTTTGTTATGAGTATTCATTAGGTTCATTTCAATCGCTTATTTTTTCCATCTTCGTCTCCTCAATCCTCATGTGACCTTGAGGTGGATTAAGGTCCATTAAATGGTCCTTAGAGGAATGAGGAGGCTTCTGGAGGATGCTTCAGTGAGGATACATGAAGGAGGGTGCAGCCTTTGTGGAAGTATCACCTGTGGATCCACCTCTCCATGTCTACCAGACTGCTATGTTTGTAATTGATGTTGCTTCAAACTGATTCTTCACTGAGCAAGGACATTCCATTTGCCTAATTCATGTTGCCTCAATTCCTCTGTCCTCGCATCTCATCCTTGAATCTCCTTCTCATGTCCTCTGTTGGGTGGAGCTTAGGAGCAAGGAAAGAACACGAGGAAGACATACATGGACTGAAAACAAGTTATTGGAATGACCCCACACTGTTCATGAGCTTTAGCTGCACTATTTCATTTTAATGTTCTGATTTTGTTCTGTAACTTTTTATGTCATTGCCCTGTTTGCCTGGGTTTACACTCAGTCCCAAAATAAAATTGCTTTAGTGCTCGAAATTTCCTCAGTAATTTTTTTTTTACTGATAGAATCTAGTATTTCACACAAGGTCAAGACAGCAAAATAGGGTGGAGCACCAAGACTAAATAAATTATTTGCAGAAGTGGTACATGAAAACCTATTTTGTACAACAGCTTGTATACCATTATTTTATTGAAGGACTGTTCTTCAAAGCCTGAACTAACTTTGCATGCTGCATAATTACCTTGATGATGTTGAAGACACATATCTACTTGGCTATTTAAAAATATCTAAATTTCAGTTTTAAATTAAAATTTGCATCACACCATTCGCTGTAACCCTGGGGGTTAGGATGACATTCGTATGCATATCTCATGAATATATCTAAAATTCCTACAAAACCCACAATCCATTGCTCCACCTCACTTTGTCTCTGTTCAAATTACATTTAAAAATGGCATTGCTGTTATTATTGGCATCAGACAATCATAGCTGCACAGCTGTGTCAGCAGGCCAATGTCCTCTATCAATTTGGGAGGCAGCACACTAATACGTTCTTCCAGGCATGCAGCTAGCCACAGATTATTTTCACCCTGAAGTCCACCTGCCACAACTGTGTGTCACATCCATCAGGACTATAGTACATTATCTAGCGGTTGCGGATTTGAAACATTCACAGGTATCTGTCATAATTTAACAAAAGAATAATGTTCATATTAGCTATATAACAGGTGAAAGTAAACGTGGTATTATTGCAATTGTTATGGTGCACTTTTTGACAGACATATGGGTCAATGCGTTTGCTGTATCATACTATAGTCTTTAAATAAATCATTCGGCATGCAGGCTGATTTTATCAAGTGTATATATAGAGCACAAGTTGTGCATGCAACTTTTGAAAACGTTTTTGTTGAGTTGTGTCATTTTTATTATGTATCTACAGTAGGAAATAATTTCTGCGAAAATACACCTGTGGGCGCCACTTAACTAAGTCTGCAAACCGTGCTTACATGCCATCTGACCGAAGCAGTAGGATAATGTTCCGACAACCAGAAGGTTATTTCATCTTCACGTGGTGGCCACATCAGAAATGAAACTCCTGAAGTAGTCATGGAGTAGCCTATTTCTTCAGAACTATGAAAAACCCAACGACAACTTTACTTAAACCTGGTGCTCTTCTGCTTATTATTACAATACATTTTCCATTTAGTTCCCATATAATCATCTGGGTGCTCTGTCCGCGGGACTGATAGGATTTAATTTGGTTAACCCAACACATGCAGTATCCAATCAGAGTAAAGGAGGAGGTTCCCACAAATCTTCCCTGCAAGTGGTGATTTACCGGGTTGCAAACTGTATCGTTTATTCTGATCAGATAGAAGATAAAGAGTGCCCTTTTTCATGTTGGTCCGTTGGTCGAAGTTACTGGTCATTTGTGGATCAGACCCTAGAAAATAAGTGATTATGCTAAAATAGCAACGCCTGACACTGTTTACAATGGCATCTAAAGGCTTCTCGAAAAAAAATGTACTTCTAGAGGAGAAAGCATTGAAACCCGAACGTCCTTCAACCTGCACGTGCAGGAAACAGTGTAACAATTGTAAGATATTCCTTGGATTCTTCGTGTTATCCCTCTCTTTGCATTTTATTACATTATTCTGCTATTTGGACCTCAGATCTGAAGTAAAACGCGAGATTTTACAGAAAAACCGGGATGAAATTCTAACGCCGGGTGCAACTGCTCTCAGTGAGCTGATTTCCCCCGAATTCCAGATTTTGGACATCAGCTACCCTGCAATGGAACAAGAGGTAACTGAAAGTGACTTTTGCAAAGTAGCAGTAGCCTATACCCTAATCATTTCAAAGAAATGTTTACAGCCTGTCTGTTTAGAGTGAAAACGTTACAAGTAAAAAAAATAAAATAAATAATAATAAGAAAACGCTCTGCTATTCAGGCACAGTTATATTAGGCTATTGCATATTATTGGTTTTGGTTATTGTGTCGATGTTGTTAGTTGTCGTGGACTAATGGTCAAATGCGTGTTTATTTTATACGATATTTAACGTGATACGAATACATTGCTGTATCATGCGCATATAATTAACTGTAGCCTAGGCATACAATTAACCAAATAAAATGATTATGTTTTGGCTAGATTGAACTGTTCATTGGCACCTACATTTTATATGTGATCCAACATTTGCAGTGATTTATTATTTATGAAAACGTTTAATTTCGTAGCCCAATGCTTCTAGAGAGGGCTACCAGATTATACTCTAGTAGCTGGACTGCCACGAACCGCCCGACGGGGGTCAAAGAGTTACCAGGGACGTTTATGGCTTTGAGAAGCCTGAGGTTTTACTGTCATTGTCAGTCAGTGTTTCTGTTGGAGTTATAGATTTCCGAAATCATGTGGTCATTCCATGAAGGAATATTGTGAGAAATGACTCGCGATTGTTTTTAAATGATTCATGTTACCAGTATCCGGTCCTGAATTATGGAGTGGTGCACTTAAGAAGGCAGTGTGCGATGTGAGGTTTAAAAGTGGTAGTAGTGTACTTTTTAACGTGCACAGAAAAACGTGGTGATATGCACTTAATCCTTACATACAAACCTATATGTTTGCATGAAAAGTATTTCATAAGACACATTCATGAGCTATTCCTTGTATCTTCTACATTATACATTTTCCTTTTTCTGCCATGTTCCATTTCTAAAGATTTAAAGCACTGCATTGGTTAATCATGTTATCAGTTTACCTGAGAGGAAAAAAGGGTCCAGTGTGTACATAGGGTGTGTTAAGTTACTTTAACAAAACATGTATTTACATGCAGCACTAACTCTTTGGCCAGTCACTGTTTTTGTGCCTGAGTGAATGGTATGTTGTTCTGAAGAGGCTTATCAGAGACAGTTCAGTCTGTGACTGGAAATGGTTATACTGCCCAATTACTTCTTCCACACCTTTTACAACTGTTTTAAAAGGAGGCATTGGTTCCTAAGAAGTTGATTTTATTTTATGCAATGTTATTAAATCTTCTGCAGATTGTAAGGTAGGTAAGGTAGTTTTTTATTGATATAATCTCAGTCATTGATGCATGATAAGCTGGTCACATTCTAGTCACCTGAAGATAAATTCTGAGGAACAGTATTTTTAATGATGCATTTTATAAATATTGCACTTTGCTCAGGTCAGTAATATAGAGCACTTGTACGGTTAGAATCCCGGACTGCAATTCAGTGTGAGTCCAAGACATTTTGATGTCTTCATGAAGTTTTTGAGGGGGAAAAAAACTGCTTAGACCTAGGGAACAAATATGTTGTGTTTCCTGTGAAGGGTTCAAGTGACCCAGTGTTGCATGTGGAGACGGGCAAACCGCTGAACTTGAGACAGAAACATGCCAGTCTTACAGGATTCTCACAGATTCAGCTCTCTCCTTTAAGTATTGACAAGTCACTTAGACTTTTCCCTCCTTTATCATATCGTAATCTCTGGGTTGGTTTCAAATGGAAGTAGAAACAACAAAAAAAAAAACTAAGCCATTTTGGGTTGTTACTGGAACCCATTCAGAAGCATGGTCTTCTTTCTCGCTATCCTGTGAACCTTCAGACTGTGAGCTTGCTGCAGGAAATGAGCCAGTTTGCCACAATTTGTGGTCTTATGGGTGAAAGGAGAGGAAAAGGATGTATGCGGAACATCTGCAGTCTAATAGATTTATTCACGTAAGCGTGGGCATCCTTTTCCTAGTAAGACAAATAGACAATGCATTTCAATTATGTGCAAATTAGAAAGAACAAAAAAGGAAATGCAAAAAAAAAGAGAAGAAAAATCCATCTGGGCTTCATTGGTACTGCAATCAGATGGGATGCAGAAGTTTTAGTGTTTTGCTGCAGTCCTGTTATTGGAGCGACACAAGACACCACATCATAGCCTCTGACCTTCTTAACAAATGCAGGAAGACTGTCAGGGTGCTTAGTGTAATTTTGTCAAGCTTGCTGTCAGAGATTTAAGTTACCATTATTTCCGTGGGCCACCTAAAGATGGAACTGGCAGCAAGGGGGGTGTGAGCAAATGGAACTCATCTTTGGGGCTTAATAGAAATCAGACCATTGTTTGTGGAAATTTGTAGGCTGCGGTTGAGTTTAAGGATTAAGACTAAGTAAACTAGCTTGGTGAAGTGAGTAAATAAATAATTAGAACTTCCTAGGGTATTGTGGCAGGCTTCCAGAAACAGTGTGAAACTCCTGACTAGCATAGCAGCAACCGCGCAATAATCCGGCACCAACCCTCGCTATTGAAATTAAATCAAATCGTATGCTCTGTTCAGGAATTTGATCTATGACAGGAAATTACCTTAATGGCTCTATTGTGTGACGGCATTATAATGCTCGACTCCATTAAAACGAAGATGGCGGAGGAACACACACAGGTTAATGGAAGCTGCTGTTCAGAGCATTCAATAGAAGCCTGTGGGATTGCTCCATAATTCAAGTTTATTTGGGCCCATTTGGGGTGTGCATGCTTGCCAGGCCATTGAAAAGGCAATTGAGACATTTCAGCAAACCTCCGGTTTACTTGTGCGGTGTTTAGGGTGGAGAGTTGTGAAAGGAAGGGTTTAGAATGATGGTCTGAGAAAGAAAAAACATAATGTCATTAGTGTAAAAAACAAAAGAAGGGGGAAAACCAAACCCAAGCTTAGTTTATTCCAAAGGTGGACTGTAATAACTGAGATGTTGTTAATGCGCTGCCACATGTATCTCAGAGCAATGTGGGATGCCTTGATCACAAAATGGCTTATGACCCTTTTCCACTAGAGTAACCTTTTCCAGAACTCAGGAACATTCGGTTTTCCATCTCCAGGAACTTGGGCGATTTTGGTTCCTGGGGCATCCTATCCCCCTTTTTAGTCCATGCTTGCGAGGTAATACTGTTCAATGGTCCACAAACTATTGGAGTGGAGCTTGCGGTACTGAACATTGCCAATTGGCCAAAAGCAATATTTGCAAGAATCGCCAAGCAGGCCAAGAGCTAAAATACGGGCAACAGAAAAACATTTAGCAGTAGCTAGGGAGCATGCAAGTCCTCAAACAAAGGGAAAAATTGGAATGGAAAAACAAAACCAGAAAACATCATGGACCAGCAATAACGTGCAAGCTATAATCAGTGTCTGGTTGGTGGACATCATTCAGAGGCAATTTTTTCTGTCACGTCCTCCTACTTTGCCTACATTTTCACAAGGTGTGGTGGGAAAACAAAAATGAACACAGTACAGGGACCCTGTTGTGGATAGTTCCTGCATTGTGAACCCAGTGGAAAAGGTCCATTAGTCTGCTGATTTGTGGACTACCTTGATCCACCTTGAACATTGCAGTGTCATACATTTGTGATATACCTTATGCTTTATTGCTTCTCCAAAGGAATTTGCTTTCTGCGAAATGTGAAACAGAATTTGCTGTTTAATAGCTTGAACAGAATTCTTACTTTAAAACCAATTTCCTGTGATGTTTTGGTCAACCTTCTCATCTGAGTTAGAAGGCATTTCAATATTTAGTCATTTCTCCAATGAAGTAAATATTGCAAATATCATCTGGGATATATGTGTATTTATTTATAGTGAGAATTGAGGTCCAGGAGGGGAAGATATACAGGCATAAATGTAAAAATATGTAAGTAAATAAGCAGTTTTTAAAGGCCCTGAGCCAATAATAGACTGCAGTAGGTATACTCACGTTTTTTAGATCCTGCACACACCTAGTGAGCAAAAGCCAAAATCTAGTGGGTGTAGTGGCTATAGAATGTATATTGGGTGGAAATTTACGTTGAGACACGTTTTGACATAAACAAACTCAGGGCCTGTATCAACGAAGCAGGATGATGAAGTTAGCAGGATAACTGCATTGCGTAAAACTGGAACCCTCTCAAATGTGGAACATGAACTGGTTATCCAGCTAACTCAGTAATCCTGCTTCGTAATACGGGCCCTTGGTTAACCACAATATAGCTCAGGTTTGACCTGGATATACTGTAGCCTGGCTTCATCTTAGTTGGCTAGAAAACTCACTTTTCCACCAAATATAGCTGGGATTTCACCTGTTGTGCAGTCCATGCCCATTGAAAATAAATATATGAATTAGAAAACATGGGTTTGATTAGTAAACAAATGGGCTGAATTTGAAATTCTTTACATTAGGTGCCATTGTGTACCATTTACAGTAGCTCCTCTGTCAGGAAGGCAATGTACCAGGCTGGTATGCTGAGGGCTTTGTCCAATGTATGTTTCTCATGAACATTCTCATAAGGATCTGTCACGTAATGGTTTCCCATTGTGTAGGATGGTTTTTTGTTACACTGGTTATGACGCTGACATACAGATAAAACATTTGTATAGAATTGATGACAGAAAAGCATTACATTAATATTTCAGTCTCAAAACAAGCAGAAATGTGCAAAAGAAAAACAAAAAACAAGTGTTTTGAGCGTGTGTGTTGAAATGCAAATGAACCAAAATGTGGAATTTTGGTATGGTTCCCACTCTTTTTAATATGAGCACTAATATGTATTCTATAGCATATCATGTATTTTATCTGTGACATGGGATAACTAATCTGGTGCTACCTTGCCTTTGTTATGACATGTTGAAGTCTTGTGGCAAGTGGATATGCGGGTTCATGTTACTGTAATTGATTATTGCTGTTGTGCTGTTAAATATATATACCAATTCCTAAGGGAAAGCTTCTACTGGATCTAAAATGGCACTTTATGTTCACATGGTGCCGTCTCCACATGCACAGGTCTGACACTAAGTCGGAAAACTTAGCTAAATGTCTGTTGCGTGACACCGATGCCAACCCCCTTTAGGAACCTGACCTTCAGACTGATTACACTGCCTTTCAAGACAGCTTGAACATGTCAGTTAGCTGGTGCATTACTCACAGCTGAAAATGCACTTAAAGCGTAACGTGTTTTGCCATGTCATTTTTTTTCCACCCTAGGTAAATCTAGCCATGAAATAGACTAGCTGTGAACAACAATACAATGACAATGACTTCTGATAACTTCGTTTTTAGTCAGGCGTTGCATGTGCATTGTCACATGATGTAGGCAAAATAACAGGAAGTGGCACTGAGACCACAGACAAAGTTGCGATGTGCAGTTGTGTGATAAATGGACCGTTTTGCTTATTTTGGTGGACCGGATGGCCATCTGTATATTTGCCATCTGTGCCCCTGTCTGTGCCGGTTTGTAATACAAACCACTGCACTGGAATAACATTACATTACATTACAGGCATTTAGCAGATGCTCTTAACCAGAGCAACCTTCACAACTTTTTACATAGCATTTACATGGCATCCATTTAAATTAATCAATTATATTTTCCTACCTATCATTTCAGCCCATGTGTTTAACTGTTCATATACATTTAAACATAAATTAATGAATTCTGATATTGTCTTCTGATACAAGGTGAAGCAACAGTATACTGACCATAGCCTTGTATCAGTACTTTTAACCTCATTGCAAGTGAACTAGAAATGCCTATAGTGTGGAATTGGTCCTTTGAGCTTGTTGATTTATTACACCAGTTATAAAGTGGGTATATTTTTGCTGGTTAGATTCCCCATTGTTTTTCTGTCATAACTCTGTTTTTTCTGGCAAGACATTTTTGGGAGAGTGCCTCATATGATCACTTTGATTGTGTACATTACTTGTGTACTTAGGTGTTTACAATGAGTTTCAATGAGGGGGAGAATAGCTATATCATATTGAGTATTTACATAATACTGCAAATACAATCCGTGGTCTGGCTCCCAGGCTATAATGAACAGGCTTGGGGCATTGCATAATTGAATGAAATTACTTGTGTATACCCATATTGTTTTTCATGTCATTTGTCACTGGTGATGTTGGCAGATCTTTGATGAAACATTAGTGTTCCTAAAAGTAATTTTAGGCCAATCACGGTTTTTGACATTTGATAACATCAGCACTGAACAACATCAAGCAATTTTCCTTTGGCTTTCTCAGGTGAACTCTCAACTAGTGAGGTCAGGATGGAATAACTGTGATGGCGATCTTGTTTTTTCCTAATTTTCCTAATTTATAATAAAGGATTGTATCTAATCTTTAATCAAAAGTGTTAATATATTTATAAAATTACTCATGCTTTAGTCAGTCACCCATGTTTGGTGTTTTTTTTATTTAATCAATGCTGTGCAATCTGGAATTTACGCAATTACACCTCTGGGGTATACTGCTATGTTTGAAGAAAATCTGTGGCTTTTTATGGGATTTCATTGATGGCATGATCACTATGTGATTTGGAACAAACGTTTTTGAGCTTGGTACTTTGGTTCTATGTGAAGCAACGTAGTCCAAAACACACAATAACCTTTATTTGTTTTGTGTGTGGTTTCTTGGTCTCAGTGGTATATTTTATTGCAACAACTGGTTTTATGGAAAGGTTTGAGACTGTACAGTATGTTCAGTGTTTATAAATCTAATTTCTACAATGTTTACCAAAAATCTGATCTAATCTAAGAAATCTGGTTTTCCAAAAATATGCATAGTGTATAGAAATAGCGTTGTGAGCTTCTGAAGACACTACTGATCCAAAGGGCATCTTTTTTTATTTTCATTGTTAGAGGGGCATTGAGCTATACAGTTACTCTTAACAGTTTATAAATCATTTTTAGAGAATCATCATACCAGGCTCATCACTGAATCCAAAGTTGCAGTGATGAACCCATCAAACAAAGCTTCTTGGCTTCTTTTTTACAAATGTTATTTTTTTTGCTTAGTTGTAACATAATCAATTCATCAAACTCTTGAAATTGCAAGGGAGTTTCATAAATACACTTGCTTGATTCTCTTTTACTCTTCGGTTATCTGTTGCAGACGAGCCAGCTTAACATTTGAAATGATCTGTACATCATAGGAACAGAGTACTATTAAGCCGCGTTTCCACCGCAGGAACTATACCCCGGAACTAGGAACCTTTTGAGGAACTCAGTGCGTTTCCACCGCAGGAACTAGGGTCTAAATTTAGTTCTGGGTGCTTTGTTTTACCCCCCTAAACGTTCCTGCTCGGGGGGTAGTACTTTCCGAAAGTACAGGAACCTTTTGGGTGGAGCTTGCAGCGCTGAACATTTCTGATTGGTCGAGTACTCGTAGCATTTGTGTTGTATTTATTTTCCGCCATTACCCGCCATGTTTGAAAATATGCAGCGGCAAACCAATTTATTTTCATAATAACTTCAAATCAAACTTGTATGTTATGCGGCGCAGTAGCCTACTTTTGGTTATAGCTTGTCAACGTCTTGGAATTATAACGTGTGCTCTTCTGTTCTTTTCTTGCTTTAGTATTCGTTTTATAAAATGCTAAGCATTCGTGCTGGGACAGCATATTACGTAGGCTACCAAAACATTCAAACGGATTCATTCGGTTGCTGAATATTTTCTTCCGGATTTTCTTTGTTAGCCCGTTGTAATTGACTCAAAACGTTTGATACAGTTATGTGAGGTATGCGGTAGTTCTGCATAATTAACATTGGTGATACAGTACAAGCAAACTGGAAATCACCTTCCGCACTTTTTATCCGGGTAAAATAACAGGTTAATTCTAGTAATCTTCCCTTTAGCTTTTTCAGACTGCCGTAATTTTACTCAATTTTACTGCCATTTTTCAATTCCACGAAAAGACCAGGAAGACTATGGACTCATTTATGGTGCATGGTTCGCATCTGGAGGGCACACTTCGCTTATCGGCTAGCAGTAACTTCGAAGGAAAGCAAACGGTGGCTGTACCACTACTAATTTACATTTTCACGCAAGTCCGAGTTTTCGTTCTATTCTTGTCATTTTGCGATTAGCCTATATGGAATTGACGACGAGAAAGTAATAAAACAGCAAATTGTTTACAACGTGTGCATGTTTTCTGCTGTTAATGAATGTGTTTGAGAGGATATATGAAAATCTATAAATACAAAAGTAACCATATATAGTCATTGTTGGTAACCCGTTGTATATATGTGGAATAAACCCCTCCGGGCTGTCCCGGTTATTAGAAAATAATGTAGGCTACTTCGGTGGTAGTATGGGATTACAGAAGAAATCATATGACAGATGGACCGACGACAACGTCAGTGGGCTAATTTGCCTAATCTTCGCGGTACTTTAGACCCCGGTGGAAACGCAGACAACCATTGGCTGAAGGAACCTTTTAGTTCCTGGTAAAGTAGTTCCTGGGACTGAAAGTTCCGGGTAATTTTGGTGGAAACGCGGCTTTAGTTGAAGAAAGCCTTTGAAGTGGCAATGTATATAGTTAAAAAGTGATTCTCCTCTCCAATCCTCTGCTGTCCTTTGGGCTTTGTTCTGAAGTATATAACTACAGCTGGTACAGTTTTTGGTTTGTGCTCAGTGAATTTATATAGCCTGTATAATCACTGCATATAGATGTAATTATTGTGTTATCATAAACAAGCTTCAGTCTTTGAAATGAGAAGGGAATGGCATAAGACTCTTCTGATGGGGTAATTCTCTTTCACAACAGCAGTACCCAAGGTGGCATAAAGCATACTTCTACCAAACTGGCTCTGAGGTGCCCTGCACAACCGATCTGCACCGTTGTTTTAATGTATTTTAGTGTATCACTAATTAGAGCAGAACATGTGAGGGGACCAAGTCTCAGATGTTCTCATTTTTTTCTGGACATCTGTTGGCTCTCTGGTCAGTCTTGGAATTTAAAAACATTTATACGTGGTTAAGGGGAGATTTTATGTTTTATGTATATATGTCAGCTTGGCAAATGATTTGTTCTTCATATGATATTATCTGTGGTTAATGATTTGTTTCTATATGTTTTGAGGAAATTTCAGAAATTTCCACAATTGGCTGGATGGATCTGTAGTTTTATCGGTGTGCTAAATCAGCATCCATCCATCAAGCTTTTTCCTTGTAAATCTGAATTTTGCTTCTGTTCAAGTCTCTATGTTTTTTTTTTTTTTTTTTTCTTCCCCCCCCTTAACATTGTGGTCTGCTTGCAAGTCAAAACATCCTTTGCCATTACATTGCATACACCTCTGTCTGCACCTGAAATCAGCATTGCATTGTAATTTAGTTTAACAAAGAGGTGTCCTTGGAAATGACAACATTCTTTTCTTTCATCCATGTCAGCCTCTCTTATCGTGTTACAAATATGTTTCAACAAGAGTTTGAGCCTCGCAAATGCTGCCGTGACAGCATCATACAAAATTATATTTTGTGTTTGTCACGCAACCTATAAGATCTTGAAATGAAACACCACCAAACAAAAACTAAGGCAAGGAATGTTCTAATTCGTCATTTGTGATGGAAGGCCTGCCAGGCTTCCAAACTGTTTTAAAAAAAAATAATAATAATAATTTTTTTAACTGGATTAAAATAAACAGTTTAAGCATCTAATTATTGTTTCTAATAGCACATATCCACATTCCTCATTCTTTTTCAGCAGAGTATTTGGGGCAATATGTTTTTTTGGCCCTTAGTTTTGTATATGGTATCTGCATCCTTTCCACTATCACAGCTCAAACTCAACGGAATTTACAGTCTACTGTAATCCATCTCCCTTTTCCTCTGTAAGTAGAGCCTAAGGTGTAAACGCATCACGAGACAGTTATGCCAGTTATAAAATGCGATATGATTTTTGACGGATTCAAAATGAATCCATCACTATTATTTTGACATATTTGTGTTGGATTAATCAAAATTCAGTGCAATAATCCGATAAGGGGATGGTTCACTTTCTGACTGAGGTTAGTGAAAAAATGCAGAGACCAGATATAAATATATTTGAGGAATCTGACATTTATACTAATGAGTAATGTGACATTCTGAAAAGCAGAATTTATTTTAAATAACATGTTAAGCTATTACTGGTCACCATTTATCTTCTCTGCAATCCTTCAGTGAGTTGTACACTAGCTCGGACAACTGGCACGAGCAGAGAATTCAGGCATTTTCCACAATGGGAATTAAAATTCTGTTTTAACATCTCTGGTGCTGACAGAGTATATACACAAATGGCTAGTGTCAGTAAAACCACTAATTTTTTTTTTTTTTAATGAATTTATGAAATTAATTAAATTTGTTTTGCACATATGCAAATGTTTTTTAACTGTTTTATTTAGTTTTATCATTTAATGTAAAATAAACCACATGGGTTATTTGGTAATTATACTCTACTTATTCTACTAATAGTGATTTATGGCATGGGTTTTCAATCTTTGCTGATCCAGCAGACCCCCATTATAAGTTAAGGGTTATATTTTAAAAATATCCAAATCTATATTTAGTCATTGCATATCAAGTCTGGCCAGGGAACCCCTACAGTACCTTGAAGGACCTCCAGGGGTCTGCGGACCCCAGTTGAAAACCCAAGATTTAAGGGAATCATTTTGTTTCCCATTTGATTATCCCTTCATAGCATTGCATTGTTTTGGGCTGGTTTCTCCACATATGCTAAATCTGAAATGAGATTATATGTGCCAGGTTGTTTTTATTATATTTTTTGTCAGATGATTTAGCTTAATATAATGTGATTGCAGCTGAACAGGTTCTATCCGTTAAATGATCAGAGAGAAGCAGTCATATGTAACTTAGGAACTACACTGATATTTTGAGAACCAAGGTTGATGGCAGAAACCACTGTGACGGAATGGAGAAATGATTTGCTTTTGAGAAGTTCCATGAACATTTTAGAACATTTGCTGTATTTGGTGACTTTGAAAATGGGGAAAAGGCATAAGCCAGCCATCACTGTAGCTGTGAGACAGATGTGGAGCCGAGTTTTACGGAACGCGTTTCATGTGGTATTCTGGTTGTTCCAAATTGGAATTGTTAAAAGCCACAAGTCACAGAATCTGTGCCAGGAGGAAGGGCAGGGCGAGCAGAAGGGGGAACAGACAAAACAGTGGGGAAAAAGAGAAAAAATACCCGAGGTAGCAGGTGGAAAAATGTATTTGCCAGATTGCTGACAGGTGCTCCACAGCCTCAGTCTCAAGGTTCAAATAGAAAACTCGGCATGGGGAACTGGATGGCTGTTCAATGTTTGGCTGTGTGCCACTCAAAGCAAGATGTGGCTTTTCAGCTACTTACCTCTGCAAGTATACAGAATTGTTGGAATCACATCTTTAAAACCTGCATTTATACGGTGGCCACTTGCCAATAGAATCCAAACACAAGCATTCCCAGGCCAGTCTTTTCTTCAGAGAGAATTTTGCTGACAAAGACAATTTTACATATGCACTTTCTGTCTGAACACATTCAAACATCCACATTCCAGCGTGTATGTGTACATTTCAAAGGGTGATGTCATGAAAAAAATATTTTATGCATATCTTAAAGTTTAATGCAACATCCCTGAGGCACTTTTACATCTAACGTCAGCTTTTAAATGTTCATGTGGCTTCAAAAGAAAGAACGTTGTGAAAAAACATCTTTAATGAACCCTTTAAAATCTGGCATTAAAGACTAAAAGAAAGGTGGAGCCAAAAAAAAACTACAAATAATGACTCTGGGATAAAGCTGTTGAAAACATTCCAGGCTTTTGTTTGAAAAGGCCAGATGACAGTATGTAGTAAAATTGTTCTAAGCTCAGAAATGAATAGTTGGGATGATTGTACTCGCTCTTTTGCTGTTGCTTTTTGGGTATGCAAATGAGTGCCTTTATCAGTATTGGTGATCACAATCAACTTAAATGTTTCAATACAGGCATTATTACAGTGAATGGGCTCCATTAAAACCAATTTAAGGTTGCACAAGGAATTGTCAACGAGCATTGTCAGAGAATTGGGAAATTGGTTATTGAATGTAGTCTAAATAAATCTATAATGTCTCTTGCCTTGAGGAGACATTTATGATTACACCATGTATGTAGGTATAGAGGCATGTCTCTCTCTGTTTCAATTTTTATTCTCGCAATTGCAAGCCGAGATTGTCTTCGTTTCTGAAAGTGTCATCTAAAAATATTTGTGATTCCACTGACCAGATGCAGCTGAGAGGCATTATTGGGAAGGGGTGGGATAAGGGGTGTCTGGAAAACCCCAGTCCTGTTGTTGACATGCAGAGTGTTTTATCTCAGTTGCAGTGTGAATTGACTTTTGGAAAAAGTGTTTGTCACATATGAAAAGATTTCAAATGCGTAATGTCTATCGTACACTACAAAATTTGTAGTCATGACGATTGCCGCACACTCCCCCCTCCAATATCTGTTTAATATAAGACACAATTGCATCTCTCTCGATCTAGTCTCAGTCTGCGAGAATATAAAACTGATTTGATTTTATCACAAGTCTTTAGGCATGGCTTGTGGCTGTGTGTGTACTGTAAGTGTTCCCAGGATGGAAGTGCCAGTGATTTTTTATGAGACCGTAAATGTGAGATGCTCTCCGTTTCTATGATTTTGAAAGTCATGTGGTGTACGCAAGCCATTGCTTTCCTGGTTCGTCTTTCTCTATCATCCTCTCTACTGTTCCAGCTCTTAGAAAGCTATTAAAGAGGGATTCATTCTCTAGTAGTGGTATCGCTGATAAGGTCTGGATAGTGTCGGTCTGCAGCTTTCTGTAGTCACATGACACAACGGACAGCTGTGATTCCTTTTGCGTCTGCATTGCAGAAATATAAGTAAATTGAGATTGAGTGTCCATTGTTATTTGAACAGGTTCCAAAGCAGCACACTTTGTTTCGCAGTGTCGGTGGATTGTCAGCCCTTCCTGTTATTGATAGCAAGGACAGTTTCATAATTCATCCAGAAACTTTAGTCAGGCAGCTGCTTTTGGACCCCCTACAAGTTAAGGAAATGCCTTGTGCATCTTGCTAACCTCATTGGTTGCCAGTGAACAAGACCAGGCAAATCAAGGACTGGGCTTGTTCCAGAGAAACTGGAATCAGAAGGTGGCAACATGGCTACTCACAGACTTGAGAGGAGGTTACTGTCAACAAAAATAAATAACATGCTTCAGTAAACCTTTTTCTTTTTTTTGTGTACATTTAAAAAAAAAAAAAAAAAAAATCTTGTGAACAGTATGAATGTTGTAATGCAATGTTTCAATAAAGTGACTGTTTCCTTAGGGCATGGAGAACAGTGTGACCACTCTTAAAAGGGAGCAGAGATTCTCAGCCAAATATCACGTGAGGATTTTGAATGTTCCAGAATAATCCTGGAGGGAAATTGAGTTTGGATTAGCTCCATTAAAGTATCCCCTCGTACATTAGTGCTGCCATAAATTGATGACACACAAATAATTCTTGTTTTTGTTATTTTTTCTGGCTTTTTAAAATATTTTTAATGGAAAACATAAATGAAATGTATAACTGATGAAATTGCTTGTCCAAAACTAGTCTGATGAAATTCATCCAAAATTCAAGTTTAGGAATGATTTGGAATGGGCTACTCCCTTGTGTTTGGAAGTTTGACATCAGTCAGATAATATAAGGAATCCAACAACAAAATGTCCATTACTAAAACTGCTTTTGAACATGTAAATGGGCACCTAGCCATTAACTTCATATTTCTCACTATAGATTGGTTTTATTGCTTTGTCTGCCATAGTGTGTTCTGATTTTGGGCCCCATTTGTAGTGTGGGAACATGTTGAGCTGGAGCGAAGTTTAAATAACATTTTCACAGTATTAGTGGTCATAATTTTAAGAAAGAGGCTTATGAATCATGTGACAGGTATCTCTTGGCTGTTGACAAAAGCAGCCTGTTTGTTGTGTTCAGAATGAAGGGGGGGAAAAAACAGCTTGAGAACAGCTTACTCATGACTTGCTGAAAGGCCCAGACTTTGTTTGGGAATATTTGTGATTTGTGTTGACAGATTTTTGAACTCTGAAGAGTTTCTGATTATTTTTATGTTAAGGTACATCAGCTCCTTAATGTTGAGGTGCATCCACTCGATAAACTGGGCTTCTTTTCAGGCTTCATTGGAAATTTCACAGAAGCTTAGAGTTTTTTTATTTTTTATTTGTCAAAGTAACAATTTGTTTAACATGCCCAATGTCAATTATCACAGCACAATGAGCCTTGAGGTAACTAGGCTGATCATATCAATCTGGGGAAGACTGAAACTGTCTTTAGGATTCCACAGTGGAAGATCCACTGATGAACACTGACAGATGTACTGTACTGGTCGATGCCATCATCTTCCTAAACCAGTCCGCATGTGCAAAGCAACATACCCCTCTGCATTTTTGTACACTCCCTGAATGAACGTAACCTTGACTTGTCACTGAAGGCAACACTGCATCAGTCTGTGTTCAAAAAGTCTATATTAGAATGTGTTTGTGCTTAGGCATGCCCTTTTGCCCTCCAATTTTCATGGGTAATCCTTTATTCTTAACAGCCAAGCTATTCTTAACCAGTTATTCGCCTTTTTTAATGAAGTGTGGGCCAGAATGTACCAATTCTGAAATATTTTCTCATTGTGGTTCCATGTATTGCTGGTTGTGTTGTCCACAGTTTCATCAGCCCATGTTAAAACCACCCAATTTTATGTAAACTGTGTAAACGTTTTCTTAGTGGGGTTTCTCTGTCTTGCCCTTTGCTCGTGTTCTCAGAATGATAATTATCTTTAGTTTGAGAAATACAGATGCAGTCTGCTGTGTGGGTTCAGGACATTTATCTCATGGGTCTCTCATGATGCTATTCATTTTCTCTGAAATGAAAAACTTGCTTTTGAAAACTTGTCGTGGCATCAAGATCACGACGTGGAGTAGGCTTACAAAATGTTACCGAATCCCTCGGGAATCTCAAATATTCCGACCCAAGATTCTCAAAAGTGCGGCTTTTGCTACTGTGGTAATGCCTGGCCCATTGCCACACAGTGTCTCATGAGTTGGTGAGGTGAGTCCGTTTGAAGACTTGAGCACTGCTGAATTCCACCTGGCTATGGAGAATCCTGGTTCCAAGAAAATATCTACCTAAAGGAGTGATGCACTGAAGTGGGCCAGCCAGCTGATTTATGTGATTTTGAGCTAGTAAAATTATGGTAATTACTTAAGTGTCTGTCAGCACTCTGCCAAGCATTTGACCGATCCATCTAGCATACCAATTTCAAAGTGTATGTGGCTTTTAGAGTTTCCATGACCACACTGCTGGTGCATCTGTAATGTATAATCTGTAAACTAAGGCACACAGCAGTTTGCCAAGGAGTGAGGCTTTCAAACACTGCCAGATATCAATAATATGTCAATGAAGGGAAAGACCCTCCTTCCTCCTTGAACTGTGGGGTGAATTGAATAGATCATTCATAAATGTCAAATCTCATTGTTCTAATTAATAATGATTCCACATGTTATTGGGGGATATGGGGGGACACTGTATGCTTTAAGGTCCATTTCAGTATGAGGCCAATTCTTTGCACTGTAACATATCAACATTTTCAGATCAAGAGGTATTGGCTAAAGGACAAAACTCTTTCAATGATTATACATTTTAAGTCCTTTTTAATCAAAGCTCTTTCTCTTGAAGATGCAGATTCATTTTATTCCAAGGCATTTTGGACAGAGAGATTTGGGGATTACTTTTGTCAGTATTCCAAAGGAGGCTGACTGATCTTGTGCCCACAATGTTGGTTTCTTATTTTCATGAGACAGCCAAACCCTGGTCTGATATTGTTGCTGAAGGAAAGACTATAATTTTAAATAGAGATCCGTCTGCATGTGAGTATTACAGGATCCCTCAACAGCTTGGACAGCTTTTAAGTTTGGAAAGTCACTGATATTTTTTTCTGGAAAAAGCATCCTTAAAAGAAACATATAAAATGGCTTTATCATAAAATAACTAATTCCGATTATGTGTTTTTGCTTTTGTCTTCTAATATAATAATACAAATTGTATTAAATATTCTTACATACCCATTGATGTTACTTTACCATTGATGTTACTTTTGCAGATTACATTTCTGTAATATAATGTGAAATTTTTCACAGATTACATTTTTTATACATATGTTTTACACTGTTTACTGCATACATGTGTAGGTGCACACATGCATGCACTGTTAAATTTGTCTAAACTTATTTAACACTAAATGCATTTAACAATGCGTTATAGGTTCCATGTTATTCTATACTATATATTACACCATGCACATATTTGGTGTAAAGAACAGGGATTCAAACATGCCATCTACTTTAGTGCACACATATAAATGGAGGACACTATGCCATTACCCAATTATAGGGAGATTACTGCATTGACCAAATACATCTCCATATGTGTTCATTAAACAAATTAAACTATGAAACAGATGAGATTTGTGAGCAGTTTTTGTTTTTATTTGTCCTGGTGAGACTTGCTGGGTTTGTGAGTTGACGGCTGTCTTCTCCTGTATGTAGTTACATTCAGGTACTCATTTCCGTTATGCTTGTTTGTTTGCTTTAACCTGCTATGAATGGTAGTCTTTCATTTTCAGGGGTATTTGTTGAGTAGTCCCTTTCTGGAACGTTTCTTTCCATTGCTAGTCAGTCATCGAATGACTGTTGCTTCTACCTGCATAGGAAGTCTCCAATCTGTTAAAGGCATTGGCATTGTCTCATTTCAGCTAGTAGTGTGCACAAGTGTTTTTTCGTGTTGTTTTGAGGAAAATGCTGTCAAATGTGGCGGGTATTTGGACCAGATGGCAATACTCAAAGGAGGTGAAAACTCAAGCAGCTGTAAATATTTTACTACAAGTGCTGTTTCACACAGATGTCAGCATTAAACAGTCGTGATTACAGATACCACAGTTTTGGGGGTTTGAAAGACAGGAGTGCATGGCCTTGGACAGATCTCTCCTGCACTTGGAAAAAGGTTCTGACCGCTCTTGAAATGTGAAAGGGCATAATGATCGGTGTTCATTAATTAACTTTTCATTACTAGTGCTGCACCTTAGCACACTCAAGAGTAGTTCTCTGGGTCTAGATTACCTCAAACTCTTATGAGAAAACTGTCTCTCTAGCCTTGAGAAGAGGATGTTGAATTGCTTTTTCATAATGGAAAGATGTTGGCACATTGTTGAAGGATACCTCTGATTTTGACCTGTGAGCTGGAAACTACTTGTTATTGTTAGTTCCTGTAATTTGAATCATTGCTGTGAAGTTACCAAGGCCTTAAATTCAATTAATGGTAAAATCCATCTATCTGGAATTCAATTTTAACCCTTTAACTGTCACTCATTTAAATAGGTACTGAAAAAATTATTTAACCAGGAATTCCTATAAATAGAAGATCAAATAGCAATGTCTAGCAGTTTTTTCATAACTTGACCTACCGTATGGTTGAGATGTCAGTTTATGGTAAAAGATGCCATTCACAAACTATTTTATTTCTGAACATTTTTCCTGAAAAACAATCATTGTGACCTCTCATTAGAACCTTAAAACACTTTCCTTTTTTTTTTTTTTTTTTTTTTTTTTTTACACTCCATCATTAAGTTTTTGGCCTGGAGTCCCATAATTTCTTATGGCTAGGCACACACATCTGTATATATTGACATATACTGCATCGTATAGCTTTTCTACTTTAAGATGAATAATGAAATTGTTTATATGAACAAAATTTGACAACACATTACTTCCAAGTATCATGGAGTTCATTTTTTTAATTTAATCTCAGACTCATTAACTAGGTATACATATTTGTGAACATTTACAGTGAGCACAATAATGTTTGGGACAAAAACTTTTTTCTTTCATTTGGCTCTGTACTCCACAATTTTAGAATTGTAATCAAACAATTCGGTTTCAGCATGTAGAAATTACAGAACTTTACATACATAGTGCCAATTCCAGGACACCATAATGTTTGGGACAAATAGCTTCTCAAGTGCTTCTGATTAGTTAGGTGTGTTCCATTGTTTCCTTAATGCAGGTATAAGAGAGCTTTCAGTATTTTGGCTTGATTCTAGGCTTTTCATTGCCTTTGAAGTCTGTTATTTCCGTTTGTCAACATGAGGATCACAGCTGTGCCAATGAAAGCAAAGGAAACCATTATGAGAAATTTATAAGAAGAACAGTCAGAGATATAGGCCAAACTTTGAACTTACCAAAATAAACTCTTTGGAACATCAAGACAGCACTGGTGAGCTCAGTAATCACAAAGGGCTTGGTTGGCTAAAAATGACCTCTACAGTTGATGACCTATAATTCTTACCATAATTAAGAAAAAAACACCAAACGCCTGTCTGACAGATCAGAAACACTCTTTTGGAGGCAGGCATAGATGTGACAGTGGCTACAGTCTGCAGACAACCGCATGGTTTTGTAAAACTTTGGTATAATGGATTTTTGACATTGTTCATATTTGACAACATATTCCTATTCTTTGACGTCTCTTCTGTCTGAAAAATGAATCCCTTACTAAATTCCTGCTTCATGCCCTAATCTTTGTGGAGTGATTTATGGTGCTCTCTCTGTCTTCAAGGTGGGAAAGTGTGGGAACTTCTGGTCAAAGTTTTTTAAAAGTCAGCTAAAGGGTTAAGGTGTAACAGAAGACCTGAGACCTGGGCCATCATTGCAACATGAAGAAACCATTACAGCAGCATTATCAAATGGTGAATTTGGTCAAATGCGAGTGACTATGGGTCTTCTGATGACCAAGAAAGACTGGTGTCAGGAGCCAAGCCGTGCCTCTGGTCCAGCTGCGCACCATCTGGACATTGCTGCAAACAACAGGAACATCTGGAGGTTCTTTAACGGATGAGCCCTTCGATCACATCGGGCCATAGTTAAGGGAATCCTGGGTTTATTAGGTGATTACATGATGCTGGCTGGTTGATCACCAGGACCAACAGCTATTTTCAGCTTCCTTGACAATGTGGATGGTAACATTTGCTGTCTGCCAATTTGTATTTCCTGTACAGAGAAGTCCGTGCAAGGTTTGTCTGTCACCTCAGTTCTACCATGAACTTTTATTGTGGTGCACAATCAGAGTTACTGTTAAACATTTTGGGAAAATGGTGGATTAAAAAAATGCTTGTGAACACTACTGTTGAGGTATGTTCACAGCTCTCCCCAAGTGCGTATTAATTACTGTGGCAGTAAGTTTATTAAATTAAATTAATTGAATTAATTTTGTTGTAAAAATGTGGGGAGAAAGAAATTAATGTGCTCACACAGAGTACCATATAATAATATTTCTCCCAGAAAGCTAGTCAGCTTCATATTTTGTGTACCAATGGAAGCAGTTCATAATTGTATTTCCACAGAAACTGAGCATCTCTGCAGAGAGGGAACTTGGTACATCTGTCTAAGCGGCTTAAAGGGTCCTGTTCTGGTTTATGTCTGTCTGCCTTTTCCCCCAGCTATAGCACTGGACCAAGAGGTTTGCAGAGTTCACATGGCATAACAGTCTCTCTCTCCTATTATCTCCGTCCACAATGCATCATGTTGTTTGCATGCTATGTGCGATCTTTGTGTATTTGAACTGTCCTTTTTTCTCACCATAAAAATCCTTGGAAAAGTGAAAGCTTTTGAAACTTGGCCAAATGGAGTTCTAAAAAAGAGTTCTAAAACATCAGGAGATGGGATGTCAGGAAAATAAACAGGGGTTGGCATATTGGCATGAGTTTTATACATGTTCTCTTTATTTTCTGGGAAAACTTGCAGAGGCATATAAGGTCAGTTGGCTGCCCAACATGTTCTACGATGAGTCTGATTGCTGCCTCTTAGATAATGCAAATTGTCAGACGTGTTGCGATCTATGTTGCATTTTGTGTTTTTTTTTAAATATCTGAAATATGTTTAGTGTTCATATAGTGTGATAATTTGTAGTGAGGCAATCCTGCGTTCTCAGAACTGCCTGTTGGATCATTACCAACTTGCGAAATAAGCAAACTTAATCATGGCATCGTTAGTCTCTGTTCCTCTACTTGCCATTTTGTTTTATATGCTTGTGTGTGTCAGAAAATAAGTATTTGTCACTGGCTAATGCAGTTTGATTAGCGGTAGTTCTTTCACTGAAAGTTTCAGATGTGACCCAGTCAGAGGGAAATCCATGTCAGAGCTAATGAAAAGCAGAAGCAAAGTCTGAGAATTACACTGAACTTGTTTGGTTTCTAAAAGTAAATCTTTAGCTGTGTAAATAATCTCAGTTTTGAAAATGACACTTATGACCACAGAGTTGGCAAAGTGAAACTACTGCATATGAGAACCAACCTATGTTTGTGGAGTCACAAAAAGTTGCCATTGTGCTATCATTTGAAAATTAAATATGCCCAACTGTTTTCAGTGCTAGCAAAGGAGAATGAATGGGACCAAAATATTAACCTCAAGGTGATGTCACTTCAGTTGCAGTCCAAAAGAATATACATTTTCAATGGTAATACTTTATTGCATTGTATTGGACTCTGTACTAAAGCTTATAAATCACCTGGGACAAGGGGATCTTCCAAATTAATACAGTATGTGAACAGAATAGGGAAAAATGGCTTCCAGGATAAATCCTAAAATGTCTTTTCTTTTTTTTTTAAATTGAAATTCACTGCACCACATGAGGCCCTATAGTCTGTAGTCAAAGTTCCGGGCCTTGGCCTCCATTGTATCATCAGCAGATTTATAACCAGGAGTATACTGTGGTAGGGCACAATAGACCTTGTTTGGCTAGGGTGGGTCATCTAAGCTTCATCAGGTTAGTGCGACTTGAATTACTCCTTCCATAGATAAGTCTGACGTCTTCAGGCTCCCAGTGTTCAGTGAGATACACATCTCTTTCTGTTAGCACTAACCTACGGTGCAGTGTGGACTGTGTGGTGCAACATAATCTGGTTTGCATGAGAGTGGCTGGAGGATAGTATGCGGATAGTGTAGTGGGTAGATCAGATGAAAAATTGAGGAAGTTGGCAATTCCAATGTGGGCAGGAAGGGTAAAAAAAAGAAAAAGAAATCCTGCAATTGAAAACATTTATGGCTTTTGCACAATGAGGGGCTTGAGGTCAAATTCTGTGGGAAAATATGAAAAAATATGTTTGAATCTACATTGTGCCCCTAGAACGCAGAAAGGGTGATGAAAAGTGTGGGGTTCCTCCAGCCACTGTTCAGGCAGTCGTACGAGAACTGTGTAATATTTAATAATGCAAATATCATAATATGAAAACAAGCTACTTGTTTGAAAAATTGAAAATTTCAGCATAAAAACAGAATGAATACAAAGACTTAAGTGGTTAAGCTACCCTACTTTGACCATGCAGAGGTAGCATAATCCTGGCTGTTAAACTGTTGCATTATTAAGAACATTTAAAAAGCAACCATGAAATCAAGGTGCCAGATGGAGAAAATGTTGCATGTTTGAGTTTAGTTTAGTTTAGCCTTGAGTCTAGACCATTGAACTCAGAACTGATGTTTCCAATCTTGAGAGATAAGGAACAGCCATTCTGGTTTTAATGCATTGTATTTGTGCTGTTGTGTAAACCAACATCTCTCATGCTAGGTCCATGGGACATACCGCATGTGCTAGTTCTTCCAGTTAGAAGAGAATTTGTTTTGACTGAGCTGTGTACTGATCTTATGATAACTGTTTTGAACAACAGAAAACACTCTGCCTCTTGGGGTTGAGAATATCTGTTTCAAATCCGATGTTCAAACCCCTGTGAACATTGTTAACATTGAATGCTAAATACAGACTTTGTTTTGCATACAATATGCTGTTAAAGCAATCATATACATTTTTTGTCCTTTTCTTGTCAATTTCAATTAAATTCAAAATGAGGTGCTACTATGAAATGATTTTGATGCTATGGGTGATCTCCAAACATCCCTAATGTCCTACTGCCACACACCGTGTGACAGCCCTGAGAGGGAGATGCAGCAGCGTTGGGTTTGTACCATAATTTGCCACATGAAGAGAGAGAGTGCCCACCCACACCAACACAAAATCAAATAAACGAACACCTTCACCCTTCCCCATCACGGGTTCCAGGCAAAAACAGGCTAAAACAACAATACAGATGAAACTAACAAAACGAAATGGAAGCTTTTCAGTACTCCCTTATCCAGAGCTAGCTGTAGGATTTTGGTGGCCCTAAACAAGGATGTTAGAGGATGAACCGATCACGGAACCAGGGGGATGGGTTGTACAATTAAAATGTCTTAAAATATATGCATTAAACTTCAGTTCTGTGGCCCAGGCATGGCTGTGGGCCTAAACGACTGCATAGAGTCAGCAGTCGGCTCTGCCTAATGCAAAGCGGCTGCCCTGCCGCTTTGCATTTGTCCTTGATGCTCTGCAGGACTAGAAGACTCATTCTCTGTCTGTGTGTTCCCCCCATATTGTGCGGAGGAGCACACCTTTAAGAACTTGGGCTGATTAGTTAACTCAAGTGATTGTGCACCCTCCACCAGCAGGCGTGGGAAAGACTAATCTGATTCTCCATCAAATCTCAATGCCACACCTGTGTTTAGGTTGACTGATGCTAGTGCAGGCTACAACAAACTGCTAATCTAACTCAGAACTGTCAATCGTGTAATAAATCTATAGAAATGAGCACACAGTCCATGTCAGTTACAACTAAAGTTAAGCCCTACAACAATCAGATTTCCTAGACTGAAAACCGCAGTTAACAGCTAATCACATTCTGTTATGCGAATGTAGCTCTGAAAATAAATTTTCTCTATTATCCACATTGTTCGATTTATTATGAAACATTAATGATAACACTGGGGAAAAAATGGAAACTGATTTGAAAACAAACTCTAGACTAGATGTAAACACTTGCATACAAGTAAGTTGTATTCTAAATATAACAAGTACTCATTAATTCCTAAAAAACATAACCACAATAAACTGACATCTGCACAAGTGTATATTCATGATGTTCACCCAGCTACACACACACTTAGCTGATTTTGATGATGATACGAAGTCCAAATATTTCTTTTCTGGGAGGTTTACACAGACACAATTTCTGCTAAATGCCGACACCAGCGCTGAATGAGACTGGTTCAACTTCTGTCACTGATAGAACTTCTGCAGTGTCCTAAAATTTGTCCAGAAATTTGTACCTTTGTACAGAGAGAAACTGCTTCTTTGCTGGGAGTCAAAGGTGAATCCAAAGAATAGTTAGGAATTTCATTCATGAGCTTACATGACAATTGGCAGAGAGAACAGATGGAGAGGCCATTGAAAGAGATACCAATCTCACTTGTGTAGGCAGATTCATGACATCCCTTTCCTCCCCTATCCAGCACAAAATCTCAAACACAACAGGCGTGACCGCACAATAGCTTCCTGGAAGTCCATGAATGCTAATGGGAGGCAGAAGCCCGAAGACACCACAGTACATTTATTTATTGGCATACAGGAAATTGTATTGCCCAATCCACAAGAACTATCTGTAACTTCATGTAATTTAAAACAGCTTTTTAACCTGTCGCTGACAATAATTTAATGTATTTTAAACCCAACGGCTCTAAGGACTGAATTTTAGCCATAACACCAGACAGTTATTACAATTGTAATCTTACTTTGCATGGTTCATGTAGGTGATCTTGTATAATGTTATGGGTTATTGTAAGTTAAGTCATGAACTTGTTCCACCCTTAACATGCGATACATTTATCGCCTTTAGACATTAACACTACCATGAGCTTTTATGCTCATCTGTTTTGGCTTCATAATTTTATATTACGTAATTTATATCAAAGCCAAACTTTCAAAGACGCTGGTTGGTGACTGGTTTTCATATTTTTCTGCCGGGAAGTTATGAGGAACAAAATTTTATGGCTTGTGGTGCTTTGGGCTGAGCAGAACTCCACACACTAGTGAAAGGGGATGGAGACAATGCATGCTTTGGATGAAAATAAAAAAAAGATGTCCATGCTGGAAGACATTTTTATTTAGTTTTTTTTCCAATATTTAAACCTGTAAAAATGTTCATATTGTAGTAGGAGGGAAGTTGTGTAAGACTAATGTTGTCAGCATAAAAAAGTATTTTTAGCATTCTTTTTACAAATTAAATGTGACTGTTTTAAGAGGGTTAAGGAAATGGATCTCATGTAAATAAATCACTTTGAGCTGTTCAACTGTGGATTTAAGAATGATATTTGTTTTGCATTTTAGTAATAAATTGTTCCCTTGTGTAGATTCACCAAACTGCACATCTATATAGAAGATGTTTTGAGGCATTGCTATGGTGGTTCGACAGCCCATATGCTGCCATATATCAAATTAAATAATTCAGTGTTTTCAGGTTCAGGTTTCAAATAAAATTCAGTAAAAGTACTTCAGCAAAATTAATATGTCATTCATTTGGAAATAACTGACTCACCTTCATGGTTGGTTCAAACAAGGCAGAACTTGGTGCTCAAACATTTTGGGCTGCATTGGCGCCATATGCTAACTAAATATGATTTATTAAAGAATCTGGGCAAAACAGGTATTTGGAAAGGTACAAGTTATATGTCCATTTTTTACTTATTGCAGAATGCATAAATATCTTTCTTTTAATTTCTGGTGCAATTACCACAATTTAAAAAAATTTTTTTTACGTATTCTCTGCGCTTAACCATTGCAGTGGATTTTCATTTGACGGATGATGACATTGCACAAATTACATCTGCACAATCTTTCTGGTTTTTACTATTCTAATTATTGTCACTGTTGCTGTTGTTATTGCTGTTATTGACATTTGTTCAGTTATGAATGTGTAACACAATGTTTTTAAGGGTATATACAATTGGATTACCACCATGGTCCAGTGTGTTAACATTAGCGATTTACTGTTAATTACTGCAGCAAGGTGACGCAAGTATTTTGTATCGCAGCTGAATGGGAACAGTTTGGTGAGCTGTGGAAAAGAAAGGGTATGTCGTCTGCAAAACAAAAAAGAAAAAAAAAACAGAACACAGAGTGGGGAATGTAGGTTCCTGCTCGCTCGCTGTGCTGCCCGTGGATACCTGCCAAAAGCAATGGCTTAAGGAGTCCTGAACACTCGCATTGCTACAAACGTAGCTAATTTATTTTGAAAGGCCATAATTCCTCATATGTGTGGCCTCCCACCCCCTCACTGCTTTCAGTGCTCAAACTAGAGACTAATGCTATGACAAAGTTCATTCTTGATCAAACGTGATTGTGCCAGAAAAATTTGACCTTGTTAAATCCATAGCATGGCCGTGTTTGACAGCCCTTAGAACACAAGCCATTGTGGTATTCTGGTGTTTGCTTGTTGTGTTGAAATGGAATCATGTTCCACTATAACAGATGCTATGTATTAGTTTGTTCCCCAAAGCTACAAATGAGAAGCCACATCCCAAGCGCTTCGCTCACGCACTCTTGTCCCTTTCACAGACGGTCACAGTCTTATGGTGAGAGTTTCCATTTTCTAAATATATTTACACATAGTGTGAACTTGGATTGGATTGTTGAACTCTGTGTATATTAGTGTTGGTCTGGGCTGAGTAAGTTTCAGGCCATCCATACTAGGTTTGGGTTTTGGGACCTGGGATCATGGGTTTCCTGGAATAATTTTTTTTGTCTCGTCTACTGAGGAAATTAACACAAGAAGTCTGTATTTTTACATTCCTGGAAATGGGAGAAATCGTAATATGCAATGCATAGTTAACAAGTAAACCGATATGATATGCGATACTTTTTAAATGCATGATAAATTTCTTCTCATACAGACTACATTTTAACAGCCTTGCAGTTTGTTTTCCTGTGCATAGATTTGGAGATAAAATGGGCCTGTTCTTCTGTTTCTTTTTTTTTTTGCCCACCTTATGTCCAACTAATCAACTGTCAGAATAAGCCATTCATAGAGGTAGCACAGTTAGCTTGCTGCCCAAGGATATTGTCTAAAATATTTCTAAGCTCATGGGCCCGTATGGATTAAATTCATATTGATCGTCTAGCTATCGGTAACATAGCCTGAAAGCACCTTTTGCACCCAAAAAGTTGGACTATCCCTTTAAGCATTTTGGTCAGGGTACCTGCTTGGGCTCTTGCCATTTTTAACTAGGGTGCAGTAAGCTGTTAGAATACACAATGGATATATTTTCACCTAACAGACAGGTTAATGATAAAGTACCATTTAATAATTAGATTTTTATCACAGAAGCTGACACTTTGTTTAACCCCTCATTTTCCAGGCTACATATGATTTAAGTCACGTTTCTGAAATATGCTATACATGCCATGGAAATTAATTTACACATATTTATAATGTGACTTATTTTAGTAGTATATTGTAGCATAGATGCAGTATGGATTCTCAACAGTCATGATGCCTGTCACACCCCGCCCTGGACGTATCGAAGTGTCCTTGAGCAAGACACCTAACCCCTAACTGCTCTGGGGAATGAGAGGCATCAATTGTAAAGCGCTTTGGATAAAAGCGCTATATAAATGCAGTCCATTTACCATTTACCATGTTCCTCTAAAATAAAAATAAAATAAAATAAAATCATACATCCTCAGCAGAAACTGTTGTGTGAATGCAGTGGAAGTTCTTGCCCATTTTATCCAGGGCAATATCAGCTCATTCCTAAATTGTCTTGCACAGGTCTGCACTAGTTTCAGCATTTCCCACAGGGCCAAAGGTCAATGCTAAATTATACATGTTTAAACATGCTACTGGCTTTTTGTCAGATTTACTGGCTACTGTCAGATTGTGCCTTGAGGCTAGTTCTATCTGAATTTGTTCAAGAACTTGCAACATCTAGATCAGATGCTTGTCTGAGATTGGCTGATGAAGGCTGTATTGTCTCATAGTAGTGCACAATAAATCTAGTTCCAGAGACCGTTCTGATGAATTAGGTTTGCTGAAGAGGTAGTTGGCAAGGCTTTCAGTGACCAACATTCGTGTTATTGCACCTACTGTTCCAGGAGTGAGAGTGCAACCATTTACTTAAGGCAATCTCGCATTCTGTTCACTGTGAGAAAGCAACACATTTTCACTTGATTGCAGTTGAGCATTGTAGTTAAAAAAGCAAGACGTATTTTTTGTCACAGTTTTGTGAGTTCAGTAATCATCAAAATTAACTGGCTAAACTAAGTTTGTGAAGAAAACGTGTACCGTTTGTACCAAGTGAAAGTTGAGGGAAAATATTTATTGAATACAAAGTCTAATCTGTAAAACGGTCCACCTGACATGATCAAGTATGTAATTATAAACTCTCTCACCTCTGGAGTTGGCTTTCAATTTACTGTGACGCTTCAATATTGAAGAGTGGGTGAGAAATAACTACATTGCGTGTAGGCGACAATTGTGAAGGGGAAAAAAGAAAACCCATCCTTTGCTTTCAGAAACAAAAATATGAATTTCAAAACGAAAACTGTCCACTTCAGAGAATCTAAGTGCTATTTATCAAAGAAAGGGACCAGCTGGAAAGATCAACAGGCTTGACTGTGACTTTAAATCTAAGGAGGGATGATGGCAGTGGTAGAGAGTTTTGCTTAGTGAGGGAGCAGTGACGGCCATCATTTCAAATCGGCCTGTTAATATGGCTCATTTTACACAGAAGATGGCTGCGATACGCTTTGTAGTGTACTTTGGTCTAAATCCCCACAACAGCAAGCTAGAGGCAAGAAAAAACTACCTGGATAGCAGAAAGGAACCTTGGGAGGAACCAGACTCAGCAGGGGGAGACCATCTTCCTCTGGCCCGCTCAAGGTGTGGTGACTCGAGCCAATTACAAGGTGGCTTTAGACTACCCAGTTCAACTTAGTGTTTCTAGCGTGGATAATAAATACATCCATCAAAGTGTGATAGTGTTGAAGTGCTTTTAATATACACAACTAGATGGCATTCCTTATTCCAGTTCCTTATTCTCCTTGAAAGCTCAGATATTTTCTAAGGGACCCTGGCATGTGCATGAGTTGCTTCCTGCTTTCCCGCAGGCATGTGTGCGGGTTGCTTTCTGCTTTTTTCAGTGAGGTAGCATTTTGGTGTTCAGGCTATTGACTGAGATTTTTTTTAATTAATTGTTCAAAGCAGTCTAAAACAAGCAACAAACTGCTGAAGGAGACTGATACACTTGAAGGCATTAGCTTCTACTCAATGACATTTTGCTCAATAATGCTTTTTGTTTGAACATGCATAATCTATATTTGTAATGGTAAATATAGATTGATAATTTTGCATATTTATTATATGAAATTGTAAGTGACCTGCGTGGAACAATCACACAAAGGTTTAGCAGTGGCCTAAAATCAATAGAACTGTTTATCATGATTGGTTGCAGCAATCATGATATTGCAGTGCCCAGTCAGATACTAATCAAGCTGCCAATCATTCTATATCTATATCATTCTATATATTCTATCCTATAGTCTTGATTTTTTGTATGTGTATTAAAAAAAACATAATGCTTTTTATACAGTAGGCAGGCCGTTAGGAAAGTTCTGTGGGTGTCGTGCTGAGTGACCCCAATCTAATGCAGAGCCGATTGAACTCTGATGTTCCACAAGTGGACTAGAGGAGAAATGACTCCAACTGTTTGAAACAGACAGTCATGTTTGAACTGGAAGTAGGTAAAAATGGTCTGGCTGAGGAAGCCACAGTGAAAACCCTGCAAACTTTAACGCAGTACTATCACTGCGACTGCTGCAGCTCAGAAGGTTTGAATAATTCAAACACCTTATTTTCTCCTCACTGCTGTTTTTCTTCATGCAAATGTGATCCATTACTGTTTTCACTTGGTTTGGATCCTTCAAGTTTCAATGAGAAATGGAGCACCGATGCTACCATCTGAACAAGCTCTGGGAGGCACATGTATGCTCTCTCCTAAAACACAAAGCAAACAAAGGTTTGGAGAACGCTGCAGTGTACAAACACTCTTCTGTTATTTCAGTGGAACAGAGCTCATCAAGGACAGTGGGTGAGTTCATTTTGCTTTTACTGACTCTCGGTATTTTGTTGACACTTTCTCAGCCAGAAAGACAGATGTTCTTTTTGGATTGTTTTCTGAGACAGGTTCTCCCAAGCTTCCCGTAAGAGCATGGCTCTCCTTTCTTTCCACCGCAGAGTCCACCTGGTGCTCTTTGGTTTCTGTAAATTATTGAGTATCTCCTTGGTTTTGGCTTATCTGATAACTTAAGAGTATCAGAATTGTAGAGGCTGCTTGATCTAAAACAAATCAATAAAAGGGTAGCCCCTAGCTATGATGTTTTATCCCTTTGGCATGGTGTTCACATAGCATTCCTGAATGCGATAGCACTCTTACATGTGCCAAATATGCTGTACGTGTCAAAGCAGGATCAGAGTACACCCACACACACACAAAAAAAATAGGACTGTCACTCAGTCTGGCTTTTTTCCTGTACACAATATGAGGTGGTTTTGCCCAGTTAATTTGAGTTTTGCACCATTAGTCACCCTGACCCTTCAGAGTAGCTAATGCTGTTTATAAAATGAAGAAATGTTCTGCTCTCTTTATTTGGTGTTTTTAAGGGGGTGAACAAGGGGTGGGGTGGGGTAGGGGTCTGTGGGAGGCTCTGGGTGGTCTGTGAGTAACTTTGCAAAATTAGTGGAGTCCTACATTTTTTTTCTGATGGTGCCCTCTGGCCATCCTGTGATTGGCCAAGCTGAGACCCCACACCACCCAAGAAAGGGCCATAGCAGCTCAACCACATTGCCTGATGTGTCTTCTCAAAAACATTACTAATGTGTGTGTGTTCTGCAACAACTGGCTATCTATACAGTAGAAATTGATTGGAAAGGCCTGTCTGCTGTTGCAAATAACACTTATTCTCGCACCAGAGCAGGCTTTTGCTGAATTTAACTATAGTCAATCAAATTGACCTTTATGGTCTCATCCCTCCCAAAAGTTCAAGGGTCAATTGTATTTGATGGGTAGATTCTTATAGTTCTCAGTGCCCTATTTCCTGAGGAAAAGCAAAACTAACTCTGTAGCAAGCTTCAGTTTCTCCATTACAGTGCAATAGAGGAGATGACAATGTCCTCCTCTGAAAGGTGCAATTTAAAACTCACTGCAAACAGTTACCCGCATAGAAATGCTTCTCCACTCAACAGAATCATGTTGCACAGTCTAGACAATGTGTCTCTCTGGCTTTTCAGGGCCCATCTTATTAGGTTAACGTTTGGCAGGTCAGCATCCGAATCTGTGGCAATCTTCTTTCAGGGGCTCCTCTTTCCGCTTTTACACCCATTACCAGTCCGAGCCATTTATCCTCCATCACTAATTCCCTTTCAGCGGTATCCCTCTGCTCTCCCTCATTATCTCGTCCCTTTCTTTTTCGTACGGTATCTCACTTCTCTACTGATACTAGTATGAGGCTCAGGCTGTCCAGATTTAGGGATTACTGCTGATTTAAAGCTGGACGGTACTGTGGTTCCAGACATCAGAGTAAAGTATTTCAGTTAGGACATGAAACTACATCCCAGATGTTGTGGCAGCGTTACAAATGTGTAATTTGATTAAGGAACTGGAGGTTTGAATGCACCCCCCCTATACATCATTTTTAAATGAAAATTAAATGCTCATCTATTTGTTAATTTTGTTGAGTAGCCTTTTTTTGTATTTTACCCTTCTTATGTAAGGATATGTTGTAGGAAGTATTTTAAAGCAACTGAAGTAAAAACAGGATTTGCTTGTAGAACACAAAATTGATTGTTTGGTCTTATCCTTAGATGGCCCTGAAGCAGTGTCAGAAACAGCTTTTGAAAAGTGTGGCTTTTGGCTTTTCTCCTTCTGCTCTTGATTTAATAAGAATTATATCCACACGATAAACATTATGGGGAGTGTGTCAAAATGTGAACAAACATGCACAGCGTTCTGCGTCTGTTAAAGCCGCCTTCAAAGATTTCATGTTTACCACTTTTCAAAACTTGTTTCAGCAGTAACATTGTTTAAACATGTAAACAGAGTCATCTGCTTCAGTTTAAAAAGATGTTTGAGTGAGTGATATTTAGCTTCATTCTTGTGTGTCTGTGTATTCTCAGTATTTTATGGTTGAGGATTAGACATACTTGATCTGTTTTACAGTAATGAGATACATTAATAAGGTCTCGGCTTGTATCATGAGAAAGCGTTTTCCTGTCGTCTGTGTAAAAATGACAGTTGGTATTTGAATTTACAAGGTACTGTGGGAGTTGTGGTGTGAAGAAGCATGTCAACAGTATTTTTATGAGGTAGTCAAATGCACAATAAATTAGTTCAAGTTGTGACTGCAAAGGATTAACAAAAAAAAAAAAATGATTTGCAGTGTTCAGGTAAAGCATCATTCACCAGGTCTGTGATGAGGAATAACTTCATCTCAGCAAATGTTGGTATACCCTCAGTTGTGGCCACTCTTGGGTTCAACATATAAGTTTATATATGACTTATGACTATATATGTATGACATCATAAGGACTGTCTTCACATGGACATAGCATTTTGAGCTTGAACTTCAACAAATTGAATATTTTTACGAGCAAACCAATTGCACCGGACTCATTCTACAAAGCAGCTCAGTGTCATAAGCAACGAAGGACAAAGCGAGTAAAGCAGAGCATGCCCTTGGTATATTGAGTTTACCCAAGAGGTATAATGAATTGAAATCCCCACCATGCATGCTCAGAGGGCAATTGCTCCTGCCAGACTTTTCCAAACAGAATTCTTTATCCGCCCAGCATGAAACCAAATACTTTAAAGGACCTCTGGGCTTGGAGCTGAGATTGCTTTATTTGCTTAATCAGGGGATCTTGTTCAACCATAATAAAAAGTATTTGGCTATTGCCTGGCTTTGAGATTTGCATATAAGTATTTAGTGCTTGATTTAATTTTGTTTGCAGAAACTGGCATGGTGATTGGCAAGGTGATTCTTTGGTGTGTCTGCTATATGACGTCTTATTCAGTAAAAGAGGTGTTTTTACCAGGGAATAAGAAATAAACATGAGGGTGGGCAAGATAAAGGGTATCATCGGGCACACATCACCTGATCTGCTAATGACGTAACATGTACTTGTATGGCAGTGTTGAGACTGGTGAGGAGCATGAACTTGTTATTCATGTTTTCCATGAAATTAAAAGATCCTCTTTGTGAAGTAACAGCTTTCATGGTCTGGCAAAGCTGTTCCTGCTCCCCAACCCCCCCCCCCCCCTTGATGTAAACACCCAACACTTGCTAATATTATAGAATTGTCATTCGAGGTTGTTGAGCTATTAAAAACTGTTTACACATAATTTGAACGTTACATATAATTATTAGTTACAGTGTTTTCTTCATGTTCAGTGATTAGTATGCATTTTATTCTTCCACACTAATACATAAATTACATTTCAATCAAGAGATGCAAAGAGATGCAAGATCACTGTATCGTTACCGAGTCACTGAGTTGCTCCAGAGGTAATTTCAAAATAGTTTATCATGTCGATGAATCCAAGGACTGAGAGAGAAAATCTGTTTCCGCCACTTTCTTTCCAGAGCTACCATTTGCACATTTCATTTCAAGTGCATATAGTGCATTATCATTGTATATGTCTTTATTTTTTTCATGTGCATGCATATACTCACTTTGTAAACCTGGTACTTGTAGTTTTAGAGAAAAAAGGAAAAGAAAAGATGCCGAAGACTATGCCAGGCTAACCTTGTATCCAGCTGCTGCAGATTACCCTAATAAAAACCTGGAAAAGTTATTTACAGAGAGGTAACATTGTTTCACTGTTACAAAGATGAGAGCAAGCTGATTTTTTTCAGTAGATATTAAGCATTTGAATGTGCAAATGGGGTGCTCGGCATAATTATGTCTAGTCATTAGAAAGCAACTTGGACTCTACATCTTAAGACACTAAAGGGCCAGTCTCTTACAGGGTGTATGTGTGTGTAGTGAATGTTTGTCTCCTTGGTAAACAATGAAGTATTTTTAGGTATTGTGAGTGCCGTATGTTTTAATGTTTGCCATGTGTGCAGTTGGTGATAAATGCCAGTATTTGGGAAAGGAAGCAACTGAATGGCCTAAAACCTACCTGCAGGTTACCTCCAGCTGTGATCCAATCCCTGCTGACTGGAACTTCAGCTCTTTCCATGTTGCCACGCACATTACCTCCATTTAAAGGCTTTAAAAAAAGGGTGTGTGCATCCTCTTAAAGGCAGAAATGCACTGTACTTGCACTACAGGGCTACAATAGAAAAACACTTGGATAGGTAAAAAAGCTGGACTGTGAATGACAGGTGAACATCTGTGTATAGAGTTATTGCATGGGAGGGAGCAGGACTGGGCACAAACATGTAAATGCTGAGTCATACCAATGTATCAGAATCACCTTTGCAGTGTATAATCATAGCAGTAATGATGGGGATCATCATCCCAGAGGAAGGCATCAGTGTCGTAAATCTATAAGATGCCAGGAAAGCGCTGTATTTGGCACAAGGTTATGGGTGTTGCTTGTTTTTTTTATTTTATTTTTTTTTTTTTTTATAGGCCGAACCATACCTGCTTATTCAGCATTTTTTGTGTGGAAATTGTGTGCCTTTTGAATTCACAATAATTCCAAACCGGCCTATTTTATAGTTCTCAAGGCCACGGCAATGTCACCTAATCACCAAAATAAAATAGTCTGGCATGGTGAGTGTCAGACAATTTCGTCAGGGGGCCTCATACTCGCCCATGTGAAAGGCCTGTGTCTTTCTTGCTTTCTAACCACAATTCATTACTGAACCCACGCCAGAAAGCATGATAAATGTGCAGATATCTGGAATCATCCTTTTGTTTAAATAGCTTTTTTTGAGAGAGATTGCTTCCTGTGGAGATATTCAATTGGCTTCTGGTTGCCAGTGTGTATTGTGTCATGTTTTGTGGATGAGATTGAGAGATGGAGTTTGGGATAGCACTGATGGATCTTGCTGTTCTCACACCTTTTTTTCGGGAGCAAGAGTAAGACATTGATTTGTGTGACCTCAAACACTCTTGAATAGGTTACTTCTGGTCCTCATGCACTCTTGGTTAGGTTCTTGTTTCTTCAGTCATGAAAACAGCACTTCAACTGTGATCCTCTTTTATAAGGACTTTAGGGCTATGAAGCAGAGACAGAAAGGAGCACAACAGGAGGTAGTTTCACTGTATGAGCTTTGGAAGGTGCCGTTTGGAAAAGGAAAAATATCAGCAAGACACTCATCCATGTATCAAAAAGTTAATGTCTATTCATATGGCATATCCACTGAAGGAATCTTTAAAGCGTATTATACAAACACCTTTTGGCTTACTAACTTTCCTCAGGGAATGGTATATCATGTAAAACCCACATGTATTTAAACCAGCCTACTACTCATTCAGTTTAGAAAAAAAGAACATTCCATGGTTGTAAAGATTAGGGCTTTTGGGAAATAATACTTACTGTTATATTTTGAATTCCTTTTATATTAATTCATTGGGGGTAAAGCCTGAAAACGTGCCTTGCAGATGCAGTGTGAAACTAAAACCTAAATGAATATACTGAGAAAAGATTAACTATTTATAGCGAAACCCCAGAACTGTATGTAGCCTACCGGAACAAAGTCTCTTCTAAAGCATGTTTATAAATGCTTGTTTCATCTAATAAAACGCTTTCCATTTTAGTCATTCAGCACCTCTTGGAGCATTCAGTGCAAACTTGTCTTCACAGCAAGTATCCGTACACCGTGTGTTTCAGACAAGTTAGAATAAGGTGGTTCATGGATTTCAGATTTGTAACACCCAACCTCTGTATAAATAAAACGAGACATGCAATGTTTTCTTGGGAATCTCTCTTTTTTTTAAAGAAATTATACAAAGCAGTAAGTGCAATGCTAAATGTTAATGTAACATAGCTTTTCAATTACAAAAGCACAGTGTGTTACCTTACATTGTTTCACAGCATTGTTTCTGAATGCAGAAAGCACATATCTGGTTTTCAGCATGTTCAAGGTTTTGACAAATGCACTTTGTGCAAGATATAGGAAGGAAAGGTTGGGTGTGAATGCACATCTGACGGCTTGTGTGGAGTGTAAAAAGTGAATTATGTCTAGCAACTAACAGGTCATGTAATCAACAGCAACTGTTGATGTGAAGACCAAGAAATATTGTCCTAATGCAAGCTATCACTTGTTCACTTGTTCATGGGAGCCAGCATGAAGCCAGCATGAGCCCCACCCAGCAGGCCCAGTAGCTGTTGAAGGATTAGTTTGCTCTGTATTTGCCTAAATGCCTACACTACATTTGACTATATGTATTTCACAATGTTCTATGAGCACAGGCTTTCGTAAATAAAGAAAGACCCCTATAATGCAATGTATAAAAACATGAACTGCTTGAAGCTGTTGAATAACAACCTGTCGCTGAATATTTGTCAGATGTAAATATCAGTTTACTTCATTGGTGAATCTTGGCACTGGCTGGCAAGATAATATTTCATTTTGTTACTGCTTTGCATTATATTATGTGCAAGAGTCAGGTTTCAAACTGCAAAAATAATGCAGTGGTTCATTTATTTCTCTCAATGTTTTGCCTTCAACAGGACAAGCCTCATATAGGTTTTCACCTCACAGAGGAAAGTGAAAGGGTCATTCAGCGGACCAAAAGGAGTCCGAATAAACGACTTGAATCAGGTATGGGGAATTTCTTTTCATGGTGTTCATGTTTTTGATTGGGGAGATCCTGCACCACAGTTTGGTAATAACGAGGGGGCCTGAGGGGACTGGGCCCACCCAAACAGGATGCTAGCCTCACCCACTAAATATATCAGATTGTTCTCATATAAATCCATAATACCAATTCATCTCTTTGTAAGTACTGCATGAATCCAGTACATATACAAATAACCTCATTGTGCACACACAAGTTTAAAGTTATGACTTTTATAAATCAGTTCAGTGGAATTCATTTTGCCAGTTACAAATGATATTGCATACTGTTGTTCATTTAAAACCAATATGCACTTTTGAAAGACACGTGGTCCAAGCCCCTGATGTTGACCTCTGGCATCTGTTATATTGCACCTGACACCTCGTTTTGTCATAATACCCTTGATGTCATGTGCATTGACTGTAATTATGGGATGTAAATTCCTTGCAGGTCCCATTTAAAAGGCAGACTGTCAATCTGGAGTGTGCATGCATCACTGCTGTTAAAGTAACTGCCTGCTAGTTGAGTTATCACCTGGTTTCACTAGTGACGTGAGGTTAGGATCAGCCAAGTAGGCACTGCTTACCCAGTAAAAATTAAACAGAAATGAGATTTTCTTAAGGAATGGAACTTTTTATTGTCATGTATATTTGTTTATATGTATTTTTATTTTGCATATCCACTTTCATTTTAGTGGGGTTTTTTTAAAAGAAAAATGAAAGATGAAAGAACTTCAATTGGTTCTATGTTAAAAAGCCCTGCCTTTTTGAGTCAAATCTCTCTGCTCTTTGGTGTATGCCCACTTTGGTCAGGAAAAATTACACAAGGTACATCAAAGAACTCAATGCGTTTAAGCATAAACGTGTTAATAATGTTGAAAAATCACATGACTGTGCATCAAGAGGCTGCATAAACGTGAATCAGAATTACAATACGTCACACTGGCGGGAGATAGACAGCAACCAACAGAGCATAGTGATGCATGTTGTATGGGTTGACTGAAAATCAGTGGAGACCCCATGGTTTATCCCTGGATTGGGTGGGTCGGGTCACAAAACATGATGTTCTGATTAATAACAGATGGATGGTGGAGAGGTGAGAGAAATTTTTGAGATGAATAATATTATTTTAGATCAAATACAAATATATTATTACATCTTTCAAGCTTAATTTTTGTCTGGTATCCGTCGGTCCTTTTTGTGCATCTGTGTTAATTGACTGCTAAGTTACTCAGAAATGCAAGGCACATTTTTTTAGTTTTTTAATAAACAAACTCATTTAAGAAGTGTGATTCTCGGAGTAGTTTAGACAAAGGAATTGACTATTTTGTGTTTTTAGCCAGTTCATGTATGAGTTCTCGGCTGGATTAATGAAATAATATATGAGCAAGTGTCAGAAATGTGTCTGGTTAGCCAATGTTTGGTTATTCTTTATTAAACCAAACAATGTAAATGAATGAGAATTAATCTTGAGCATTTCTCCCTTGAAATCAAATGCAAAAAACATGTAGCTTAATGACTGTTACTTTATGAATGAATTTTTATGTTATTTCAAGAGGGTCTGAGCATAAAAACAGTAGCATTACTCAAAGTCTGGCATATGGCCCATAGGTGACCTAATTTATGTTTTTTTTTTTTCAAGAAGCAGCTGCAATGTAGGCCTTGTTAACTTTTTTTGAAAGTAGCTTTAGCAGTGTGCAGTGTGGTAAACCGTATTCAAAAATTTCTGATTCTGATCTTCACATCAAAATGACACTGCAACAATGCATAATAAATTTGTGTTAACTAACAGGCACACTTGTGAGGGACATTATTTGTTGGTATGTGCTGTAAACAACTACGTTTTTCATCCTTCAGAGGTGGGTATCGTGTGTAAATACAAGATTTATTTGACGTAGAGTCGATCTTCATTAGAAGTAAATCTGGCTTTCTGAACAGCCAGTGCCTACCCAGCCACAGTCCTCACTGCATGTTGCAGGGTTTCACCCTTATTCCACTTTCATAAATCTGTCAGCAGATACAGGTTTATGTCCTGAAGCGGTGTCAAAAATATGCTGGTAGTTTACAGGAAATGACATCAAATTTATGGGCCAAATTGTATTCTTTTATAACCTTTCATAGCAGAATACAATTTGCTCATGTCACTTTCCTGAGTCCAGCTATTGCCTGGACCTAATACTTGCTGTCTATATACTCTCATTGGAAATGGTGGAGGTCTTTGTTCTAAAGCTCATAGACCAATTTGAAAGTTACTCCTGGCTTCCAGCAGTAATGGTGTTGTCTTTAACTTTAATTTGGGGAAATAATTCACAATGCTGTACCCGTTCTCCTTTCCAGCATGAGTGCTATTCTCAGTTTTCCAAATGGGCCAGAGACAAAAGGCTTAGCAGTTCCTATATGTCTTCCCAGGTTTACCACTGTACCTCCAAGTGCAGTTTGTGCCACCGTGCACCCTGAGATCAGTGAAGTTGTTATTGAGATTTTTGTGTTGAGCAACCACCTCAGCCTTGATGGCAGTACACCATGGCACAGCCAAAACCTGGAACAGCTGTGGAGAGGTCATTCAGACTGGTGAAGGCAGCACACGGGTTTTTATATTGTATGTTGCATTCTATTTTATATATAATAGGAGTGGCATAGCAGCACAGTCCAATGGAATGAATATATAGCACAGCTTTGTTGAATGCTCAATTCGGTTGGGTCACTTCAGACATTCTACAGTCAAATATGTAAGGGATAATCCCTCTCGTTATCGGGAAATAATGGCCCACACTGAGGCGAGGACCCCCACGATGCTAGGCAACACTCTCTCTTTAGGGGTGTTGGCCAATTTTTATTTAATAAAAAAAATGTTATTGTTTAATATCGTTCATTTTTGGTGAATTTATTTTGGGTTTGTGGTTTTGCATAGCAGATTTATTGTGTTGATTTAACTTACTGTAATGCAAATGGTATTTTTTATTAGTTGATGGATGATTGATCTCAGTAAATTTGTTTCATATTCATTTTGATTTATTTGAACTAGTAAATTAACTGTAAACCAAAATTCTGTGTCATTTATTTTTCTTTTGTAAAGTAATTAGCCAATGTCTACAGCAGACCTCCAAGGTGGCAATCGGTCATTATTTTTTGATAGCGGACATATATTTTCCTCATGTTTTTTTATGCTTTAAGTGCTATTTAAATGGCAAAATGAGTCAAGATAGTGACTCATTTTGCCTTTTCCATCTCATCTTAGTTTTTTCAGCTGAAATGTTTCTTTCTCCATCGTATGTTTTTTCTCCATACTTCATAGATGAACAAAAAGAAGCAAGCAAATATAGGATATAATATACACTAAAGTACTTAACAATTTTCCAGGGGACGGCTAAATTGGGCACGAGGCTAAAATCAAGGTAATTACCTTCTTTCCATCACCCCGGTGTCTCAATTTGACAAGAAGGGAGTTCTTTTTGATGTGGTGTGCTGTTCAAGGTGAATGCCTTGAATGAATACATTACAATGCTAACACTTGCTGCCTTTATTCGCCTCCAGGAGTAATATTCCTGCATTTCTGTTATGGGCTCCTGCTGCTTGCCCATCATGCAGAATTGACATAACTACCATAGCCTCCCAGAGAGGTTACTTTACTCTTGTAATGACTGTGCCATTCAGCTATTGTTCCACCCATTTAATCCAAAAATCACTCATCGAAAAAGCCATTTGTACATGTTAGGCCAGCCTTGCTGTTTTGCACTGTGGATTTAATTACAAGGAAATATAGCAGTTTTCTTATTTGCATTGGCATTTAGAAGCAACATTCTTAAAGGATCCCACTGAAACATCTGCTTCTGCGTTGCATAGGCATCCACAAAAGATATGCTGTGAACATGCATTCATGAATCTTGTTAGTATATACAGAGGTGGTGCATCTTAAATGTAACTAAGTTAAATTTGCAGCTGAACAGGCTCAAATTGTATCTGCCATTGAGGGGACACAGTCCAGAACAGCAGTCACACTCGTTTCAATAGACTGATGCTACCACAGTCGTAGTAAGGCATCCTATGTTCCAGAGTTCTTCAGTAGTATTCAGTATTGCATATTGATGCCAGGATAGGGGATTTATTTTTATAATTCAAACAGATGCATGCAAGCTCAGCGGCAATTATGAAGGTGGCACATCATTTGTAATATGTCAAAGAAATCTTGGCAGCAAGAAGAAACACCAGAACTTGTGCTAGCCATATTGAGATGTCTGCTTGGCCATAAAAAAAAACTAACAAAAAAAGACTGTGTTTCAAACTATAACAGTAGAGAAAAAAACAATCAATCCTCAATAGCCCTGCTCAAAAAAGACCAGCTAGGATTTTAAACTGGTTTCAGCTGTGTTTTGACCATTCTAGCTGGTCATAGCTGGTCAGTGGCTGGACTAAGCTGGACTGTGGCTGTTTAACGCAGGTTAAACTGGTAGAGTAAGCTGTTGGACTAGCTGACTATAGGTTAAAACCAGCTGGAAGCATCCAAAACACCACTTAAACCAGCCTGAATAGCTTAAGCTGGTCCAGGAAACTGCAATCTGTGAAATCTTTGCTGATGTGTTGTTTTAATACTTTTTTTTTTTTGCATTCACAAACATTCAAGAAATATTTTTATTGATTCTGGCAAAAAAAAAAAAAAAAAAACATGTAAAAGCCTGTGCTGAAAATGGCTTGCTTGCTTAAATGTCTGGTTTCCAGTGGGCAAGGTTAACTAGGTGTTAATTACATAACAAAAACCTTAAGGCCAGTGAAATCCTTTCTACATGTAATATGTCAATGATGCTGTCACCACTTTTGTGTGGGTAATGAAAGCTAAGTTGAAAATGCCAAAGCATTGCCCCTTCTCTGGATCTGGAGAAAGCAATATGCTTTTTTTATTTTCCCATAAATGGAGAGACCTACAATAAATGGGTTTTGTTTCTGGACCCCACCGGTACTGCTATATTATGATAACCAGTATAATTAGTATTTGCAGTTCCCATTTTCACATGGACCTTGTTGCAGAACATGGTGGATTGGTATGTAGACCTACCGATAGCTAGCAACAATTAAATAGCTTTCAGGCCTTGACATGTGGAATCAAAGACTTTTCTTTACTAGGGTGAAATGACCGGAGTTTGATACTGCTATAAAGCCTGCTATAATGTGTACAGTAATGTACAGCAGCTCAGTGTTACAAAGTTATTACACATTGATCTTCAGGTTTAACTATGCGGCAGTGAAGCCCAGTTGTTGAAGCCTAGTAGCCTATGTCTGGTAGTGTAAGGTTACTGCATGGGACAATCTGCACTAACCTAGCTAGCAATGAGGAATTGTTTACATATGACCTGTCTTATGGATATTAATGTTAATGAGCACAGGATACATGCCCATCCTGTCCTTGTTTTCTGAACAGGTCACAATAATCATATAGTATTTATTACAATTTAATGGTTATAATTGGGTTAAAAACCTGAAAGCAATATTAAGAAGACAATTAGTTGTCACTTCTGAGGAATATAACCACAATTTGAGTCCGGTTTCCTGGACCTTTAAGTTGTATTTTTCAGCAGGGCGTTTATTTAACACTGCAATATAATCATCTTGTTGCAACAAACAAACATTTGTTTGTAAACAGCCTTATGCAGAAAATGCTTTGAAAAGATTTTATTAACGAGTCTTTCCCCCAAAAAGTTGTCACCCTTAATACCTCTTCACAAATCTGAAGAATAACTGGTTAAATGTCATCATGAGATGCACAAGAGTAGACAAAATACTCTACCTTCTTTAAAAGTGAAAGTTCACTTTGAGTAAAAAAAAAAAAAAAAAAAAAAAAATGAAAATTTTCAGTTTTAGTGCAAGTTTTCAATTGCCCCAGACAGTTATGTGCAATGAATGGTATTTGAGATATTTATAGATGTTTCTGACAACCCTCCAGCTTTACTTGGGCTGGTTTTGCAACATTTGGGGTTTGTGGTCTAAAGCAAGAAATTATGTTCTGTGTCACTCCGAGAAAGAGTTGTAATGTTCAACCCTGAAAGTGATCCATTCCTTTAAGCTCACTGCAGAGTAAAATTAGCTACACGTGGCCCAAAGCATATCCAGTACATGCAATTGTCCTTGACTCATTATCCCAAGGACATGACAAAAACAGAAGAAGATATTTTGTTTAATTTGAGATGAAGATGGACATCAGGACATCATTTTCATCTCTCCTATACAATATCATTAAGGTTCTATTTCATGGATAACTTTGTCCTAAACTCTGCTGCGGTGGAACAAGTCTAGAAGACTAGAACAATCAAATACACTCTCAGCATAACCACTGTTCCATCAATCATAGTTGAGTGAGTCTAGCAGGAAGAGCATGTGTCGTACCTGGACCGAGTGTGAAAGGCACCACTGAACGTAGTAGAACACAGCTACTATTTTTATTAAAACATAGGAAAAATCACCCATTGGTGTGCAACGGAATGAGGTTGTATCAGTAACTGGTGGCACGGTGGTGCAGTAGGTAGCACTGTCGCCTCACTGCAAGAAGCTTGCGGGTTCGAATCTCGGCCTTTCTGTGTGGAGTTTTCATGTTCTACCTGTGTCCGTGTGGGTTTCCTCCGGGTACTCCGGTTTCCGTCCACAGTCCAAAGACAAGCAGATAGGCCAATTGGAGACTCTAATTTGTCCATAGGTATGAGTGTGTGAGAGAATGGTGTGTGTGGTGTGCCCTGCGATAGATTGGCGGCCTGTCAGGGTGTATTCCTGCCTCTCGTCCAATGCACGTTGGGATAGGCTCCAGCACCCCCCGCGACCCTGCTCAAGATAGGCGGGTATAGATAATGGATGAATGGATGGATGTATCTGTAACCATGAAGAACTTTTCTTCCCTTTCATGCAGAGGTAGAATTGAACAAGCAAACAAGACACAAGCAAACCTCTAGGAATGTGTGTGTGTGGAGGGGAATCTGAAGACACTGACATGTTAATCCCTGCTTCCCTTCATTTTGCTTATATTCTTCCTTTCCATTAGTGAAAGGAGACGTAGAAGCAGAATCTGGTTGTGTAGACTAATCGCACCTTTTTCCTGTGATGGATGGCTGCAATCTATGGCAAGATCTGTGTATGACGTCCTAATCCTTTTTGATCTTTTACCATTGCAGTTTTAAAAGGCACGGGAGGAACTCCACCCCCATTTACACCAGTTCCCCTGTGTAATGGAACTACAGAAACACAGAGAAGCCTGAGTGCTAATCTTTATTGAAAGGTACAAAATGGTTGTAATTTTCACCTGCTTGTCAAACACATAGAGGGATTAAGAGGTCACTGTCATAAGTGCTTTTACAACAATAACCCCGAAGCATGTCTTGACACGGGTTGCCCTCATCACCGTGCATGAAAGCTGGGGGCTTTGTTTTTGGCTGACATGCCATTCTTCCCCATAATCATCACCTGCACGTGTCACCAAATTTATGGAAATTCTTTCAGACCTCTGAAGCCGGCTGTCTCTACCTTTCTTCAGTCAGACAATGGAGAGAAACATTCTAACTTTCAAGTTCAATTATCTTCTGTTGCCAGAAAATGGGCTCGACATGACAACGTCTTTATTCAGTTAAATTTATATAGTTTTTCTGCAGTAGGGAAGCGTTTTGCCTTTGAAACATATTTAGCAATGCGGGGCCTGGCAGTTGGTCAAGAACTGTATGTAGGCCATACTTTCCACTGACCATGATAGATGTAAGTACAGACCGGTATATGGAATCTGGATGCATAGCCAATGGATTCAGTAAATCAAAGAAGCATTAAAATCAGATATTAGATGCTTTTGTCTGAATTTTCTTTTATGATTCGCATGATCCGCTTAATCTCTGTTCAAATACCAATGGTCTATGAAATTACTCAACTTGACAGTTTATTAATTGCAGGCTTTAATTCAGTCTCAGTCAGGGATTCTAAAGATCTCGCAAATACTGGAAAAACTGTGTACACATGTAATTTGAGATTGGTTCAGTTCAAATCTCTTTGTTCACTTAGTCTGTACACTGAATAATTCTTGCTTAATTCATGTTCATGGATCTCCAATAATGTCAATTTTGACAATCATCTTTCTTTCCAAATGGTCCTGAAGTGTCTTGCTGTGAATAGTACAAAAAGACCATGTACTGAAGAAACCAAGACATAGTTGCATTCATGAAAAACGAAGATTGACGTGTTTGATTTAACCACTGCAGTGTGTCATTGCCTTTGGGGCCTGAAAGAGCCCTCACTGGCTTGATTCTTCTCCCTCCATCTCAAATTTTTGCCATGTTATTGCCAACAGCCATGCAGCTGTTCACCCTTGAGGCTCCCCCAAATTATATTAGCAAATCTGTTGTAAAAGTTCAGTCTGAAATGAAATCTGTACAAATATAGTTGTTTGTATTAGCACACTGACCCAGCTGTTTTATTGGTCATTTGGCCTGATATTTCTCTGTACGCATGAGAAGAGACCTCATTTTACAATGAATGTTCATTGAATGTTCGTTGGCTGACTCATTGGTTTGAGGAACAGGCCATTTGTTTTTAATGTTCTTATTTGATTTGAAGATTATATCTGTATCATTTTCACAGTCCAGGAGGTGGCTCATATTAGCCAGATGGCTCCATTGTGCTTTATGCAACTTAGGAAAAACAAGATGTCAAATTTCTAAATTTGGGACTGCTTGCATCCCTATAGTGACACAATTAGCTGACAAATATGTATCCCCTTTTCCCCCATATGACATTTTTGTTAACTCTACATTTCAAAATAATACAGTTTAACATGGCCATGTCAAGCAAACAGTCCCAGGGCTGCGCAGTGACCCTTTGCCCCTGTCTTTTGGTACAGGTCCCCCCAGACAATTGTGTGGATATAATGTATAGGTTACAGGTAAGGGAATCTCATTCCAAGAGTTTATTTTGGTCATTTTGATGCAGTCACTTGCTGTTCCTCTTGTAGAGCAAAACCTGGAACTCATTCTAGTTAATGTTAGCTGAAGACACTCAAATGACTTTATGACATCTAGGACTGCCTCGCTAGCTGGCTATTGTTAAAATGACCAAAGCCACTATTTGTTCAACACAGCTTATGTGTGGAAGGTTCATTTCTGTTGCCTTTTCATCAATGAGACTGGAGCTAAAAGCAGCTAGTCACGGTCTCCTCAAAGCAGACCTATGGTCAGTTGGTTTCAGTTGTTACATTTTCACTGCTGTTTTGGGGGAAATTGCTCAAGGAGAGAGATGATCAATAAAAATCCACTCTTTGCAGGGCAGATCCATTAAGTCTTCTATATTAAATGAAAAACTGGTCTGTAATTCCTCAAGATGTTTTTAAGCTACCGATTAAGCTTTCATTTGTCTTTCCAATGGATTCAAATAAGTTACTTCGTCACAAAGCATTCTTGATGCTTTGTTTGAATCACCTGTTGATTATTGCACTCTTGACAGTCCATCCAATATACTGTAAATTACAGCATCAAACCTTGCTTTTATTACATGAAGACCATTCTCCAAATGCAGTCGGTTTACATTCTGTTTCCATAAACAAACAGCTGGATTTCCACAACTGGTATATCACAAAAGGGCGAAAATCCTTGTCAGTCTTGGTATGAAAGTCAAAATCTTCCAGTAAAGTGATTGATTTTAATGCAAATCTACCTGCACTGAAAGTAAACACTGATTACCAGAAGACCTGTAATATTAATTGCATGATAGTTTGAAGTTCGATGTCTGTAGGTTTTTCTCCACAAAGTGAGTCACATCCAGCCTTTAAACTGTTAAAAAGGAACATAGGAAATTATCTTTCCAAAAATGAGGCTAATTTTTGTTGACCCAAGATGTGATTTGACAAGACAAGTGCAAACAACCTGCTAATCATTATTTAATTGGTTGAATTTGTTTCCCTAATATAAAATAATCTGAATACTGTGACTGCACATTTGAAGAAGGGTTCATTATAAATCAGTGAATTATTGTTTCATGAATAAATTGAAGTAAGATGAGGAAGGTAAGCAGTTCATTGACATTTTTTTACTGGCCTCAGGGCCTGCTGTTTTTCAGTACGTTCCACAATTAACTGTTTAAGTAATGAAGTGGCTAGAGTCTGCACACCTTGTTTCCAGGGCCTAAAATGTGTTGTTGACTGAAATGAGACCACGAAAGATACTTTGGCTTTCCAGAACTGGAGTTGGATAACCCTGATCTGTAGAGAGTATTGGTTTCTGATGAATGTTAGTCATCTGTAACATGAGTATGATACACTGCAACTATGGGATCTGCACTACAGGACTCGGTGCTGTGTGTTCTAAATAGCTAGGACTGCTCTTGGATATGACTTAAGAGACATCTACATTATCAGTCAGAGAAAGTTGTTGGAGGATTTGCCAAAATCAAAATTCTCTTTCATGTCGATGCACTTTGCTGTTAATAAATATTCATTATGCCTTGCAAGCCTTTTTTTCCAACAGATGTGTTTTTGTACTGTGTGTTTTGAAAATGTGTTTTCAATGTTAAGGCCCTCTTTGATGCTAATTTGTTCCATTCATTATACACTTTTATCACTTTTTAAGCCACAGTCTGTTTGCACATGAAATGTGGTGATTCCTTCAAGACCTGGATTCTCTTGGGTATATAACTGTTTTGACCTAGTTCCCCACAGAAGACAAGCTAAGCGCCTTTCTCTTGTTTTACTTTGCCTTATCCTTAACACATTTCAGTATTTACTGCCCGTTTTCCACCCATTTCGTCTTCATATTATATATATATATGAACAAGTGTAAGAAACATACAAAGAGGCTATACAAAACCAGAAATGGGAAGCATAATGAAATGTACCCAAAATAGTTGTAATTCACATAAAATATTGACAAGTTGGTCCGGACAGTAATGGAATTATCAGAAGACCTAGGAGTTTGCAAGTAGTCCAAAATAATCCTGGTGGAATCTTGTAATGTGTGAAGCTGCATGATTCCCAGTCTTTGCAGATTCTTAAGATGTATGCACCTCTAGGACTAAAAACCCATGATTTAGCACAGATTGTTGTTAAATGTGAGAGTGTGTCAGACTTTAGTTGTCGGGAACTCGACTTGTAATTGTTATTGATGGCAGAAATCGCATGAGCCTTGTGAATAAATGCTCCCTCGAGCCACTCTGTTACCGAAGAGACTGGAGAACACATGGTGCACCAACAACTTCATGAAGGGAAAACATTTCCAATGGTAGTGTGGCCTGGATCTGTGTGTATCCTCTACTTTAACTCATCATTAAATGTTGTTGTTTGTTGTTTTTTCTCCCTCAGAAATGCGTAAATTAATAAATTGATGCAAAGCACAAGTGTTGATTTAATCCAGGCTGTTGTAACAATGAAGTCATTGAAGAATGCACAACTAAATGAAACATCTGATGAGCATGTTTTCCTGGCAGTGCATGTCTCCATTTCAGGCACAAAGTCATGTTGCGGATGGCACCAAAATATTTTGTGCTTCTTTTGCCCTGTGTGTTTAATTCTGCAAAATGTTTTGCAAAGTTCCTATATTTTGACTGCAGACACACTTATTTACAACATATTTTGGTTATACACACCTGAAATACCAACTTATATACAAGCACATTGTATAATGAAGTGCTCAGTCAGACATGACACCTTGGTGTGAACCGAACCAAAGAAGAAAAAGCAGTTCTTGACAGATGCGCAGATTTTGATTCAGTGGCTTTGTTAGTTCTGACATACGATATACTTAGGGAAACCTTTGATGTAAAGGAGATAAACTACTTTTACATTTCTAAAATGCAGAACTTGTCTTATTTTGTCCTCAAAATAATTACTACATTTTATAGGTGCCGTAGTCAGTCTGCTATATCCCGGCAGTAAATGAAGATTAATCAGCTGGATAGAAATTTAATTCATTAGTGGCTCTGGATAGATATTTAAATCATTAATGCACCTTTGATTCACATTTGGTTGCTTGTCTTTTTCTTGTTTGAGGCCTTACTGTATTTCACTGAAATAATTATTAGACCATTCATGAAAAAAGAGTTTTCTGATCAGATATGTAGCCAGGTAATACAATATCATAACGTACATGTGGTTATTCCACACGGGCCTGAATGCCTGCTAGTCAGGGACATTTTAACATTGGTCAGTGATTTTCAGCTAGTTGTTTTAGTTCCTTTGATTATCTTCTTTTTGTTCAATGTTATTCATTTTAGTTAAACAAATATTCTGAGATGTGCTTGTAAGGTTTTGTTTCCACAGCTCAATCTTTTTTTCCCAGACAATATATATAATGAGCTCTGTAATGTTTGGGACAAAGACATATATACAGGTATAATATTTATATATTTTTTGATCTGGCTGTCTACTCCATAATTTTAGATTTGTAATCAAATAAGCATATTTGTATATAGGACATTGTGCTTGGACTAGTGCATGGACTAATATGCTTTTCACTGTAGATCAGGCTTTTAGCAGCCATTTCCTAAATTCTCAAGCGTGAACATTCTGTCAGGAACACTTCCTCCTTACATATCCATTTCGAGAGTAATTTAATGTTTTGATGCAAGGATAGCTATATTCAAAGCCTGTTTACTTTTCGCATCAAAGAATGCACTGAGCTTGATTCGAATGAAACTCATCTGGAAAAAATAAAAATTTAAGCCAGCATCTTGGGCAAATTGTTGTTTGTTTGATCTTCAAGTGTTTTGAGGAGAAAATGATTGCAGGGAATGCAGATAAATAAACATTGCTCATTAGTAAAAGTAAAGTTCAGGCATCTATCAAGCAAACATCTTGCTTAAAACATGTTACAAAGACGTTAGGTATATATATATATATATATATATATATATATAACGTAATATTCCTATTGATAGTGTTTTGAAAACTTTATAACATGCAACTAAAGCAATCCTTGGTAACTTTTCAGTCAGGCTTGCTGTGGGTAATGCCTTTTGGGAATGTGCATGTTGTATTTGTTTATACATATTTGAGAACATGGGTAGTATTGGTCACATGAAAAAGCAGTTGCTACCAGTGCAATTATCAATATTGTTATAAGCACTCACTTCCTGGGCAACCTAAAACTCTCATCCCTCTCATTTGTGCAAATTACAGATACATTTCCATAAACTGAAATTGCCCACGGAGCTATGCTTTTGGTATTCCGTTGCACTGCCATTCACAATTCCCATTTATTTAAAAAAATGTTATGTCATGCAGTTAATGTTCATGATTGAATTTTTTTTTTAATTAGAAATTCTGCATTTCTGAATGCCATCTTCTCATGTTCCATGTAAGGCCTGACTTTCAGTTTCACGCATGTGAAGAACTCCTCAGACAGAGAGAACTTACTGCAAAAGGCAGTGCTCTTGTTACAAAGGCCACCACCTTGTGAGTCATTTGCCTTAATCATAAAAAATCTCAACTCCCAAAATGATAATTGCTCCCAGCCACACCCCACTTCCATTGAATACACAGACAAAGCCTTTTGTAATACAAGCGCAAGATCAGAAGACATCTGCAGCTTTGACTTTTTACCCTTACGTGTACCAGATTTCAGATAAGTTTCTCATTATGAAAAATTTGTGCAAGTGCATCCAATACATTATTTAAACAACATCGGGAACACATCTTAAGGATCTAGAAGTGTTCATTTTTGAATGGTGAAAGGGTACTGATGAAACTGTCACCTGATTAAAACAATTGAAAAATGCTACAAAATCCATACAGGAGAACCTCAGAGATACTATTGCATTGGGGAATACAGATACATTTCCATAAACTGAAAAAGAGTTTTTCAGAACTTTTCTGTGATTTTCAAAATTTGCCAGTTTTAAGACTGATTCTTTCTGGTTGGAATCGTTTTTTAAATTAATTTAAATCATTTGAATTTTCATTATTTGTAAATATGTCAGCAGCTACATGATCGCAATGTTTATGTTTTGCTATTCAGATCATCTCCAGTGACCCACTATTTTTGGTCTCTGAACAGTTTGTTGTTCTGACCGCTCTAAATCAAACATGTTTGATTTTGCCAGTTGTATTCTTCATATTTACTTTGATAGCTACTCATTCTGTAGCCCTTTTTGTGTCAGTGATGATAAACTTTAATTTTAATAAGGTACAATTATGGAAGCTACTTTTTTCCCCCACACCACATTCAGTCACTTACCAAGGTTTATTTTATTTTATTTTTTTTACTCTCCACGGTTCTATTGTTGATCATGCTAAGTGGTCCTCATAATTACAGGGAAAAGGATTTCGGCAGGATAGTATATGCGAAAGTATAGATGATGAGACCCTCTTAAAACTAGTAGATCATGCACGAGGAAGAAAGGATGACCTCTCCAGTTAAGATGTGTCTGGGCCATGGTCTGTTCCTGTTGCACACTGCACTAGACCCCTAGCAGAGAAAAAGCCACTAAACAGTCTTCACTTGAAATTATTTGAATTAGTCCATGTTTAACAAAGGGAGTTATTTAAACCCTGTAAATTATTCCTTACGCCTCACTGGCCACTCATTGTTCATTTTCCAGTTATGCTCTGTATGCTTTGGTGGGATGAGTTGGATGACTGTTGGATGACTGTTTTACCTAAGTGAGCTTCCGTCAGAAAATGGAGGTGGTATGTTAACTCATTTAGAGCACCGATGTGCTTTATGATCGCCAAATATAAGGTTTTCATTCTGCATGAAATATTTAAAAATGGAAAATTACATATTGGTTTCACTGCTGATTTCAATTGGCTCCAAAATATTTTTAAAAATGTTTCTTCCTTTTTAAACTGCCTTGCCTGCATTGTGCTTTTAATTTTAAGGGTCATTTCCAGGATCAATCCTGAAAATGAACCAATCCCATGTTTAATTTTCGCCAGTGTTTGTTCTGATATGGCATTTGGCATGTCCTTAGGCTTGCGACTATATTCAGAATGAAAAATAAGCATCATCGAATTAACTTCTTTCTGTGAAGATGAGGTAGAGTCGAGTAAAATATTTGGTGTCATTTGGATTTTCCATTAATATCATTGTTTTAAATGATAAGTAATCATATATTTTTATACTATCAATTTGTGGAATACTGATGAGTCCCATTGTCTTTTTCAAGCATACCTTTTCTATGACCCATTTTCTTGGCTTTATTTTGGTAAATAAATGAAATCCTGAATTTTTCTTTGATGTGCAATGGCTTGGCTGCCTTGAAATATGATCTAACATTGGCTGCTTGTGCCAGTAAATTATGGCTTCATTACTCTACTAATCATCACTGTTAAGAGCTTAGAAATGTTTGAAGAGGATGAGGGCAATGGTGTTAATAAGCATGCTGCTGTGAATTCTGAATTTCTGCTTTGGCATAGCCTGCACTATCAGCAGCAGCTGAGACAGCTGAAGCATTTAAAATGTACTGATTTAGTTTTAAAATCAACAATTTAGACTCCTTTTTACATAACTGTTGTGTGTGTGTACAGATATTTAGCATGTTTCTTTTCATGATATACCCAGGACACACCCTCATGAGTCATAAGTTCACTCGAGTTTCAGGCAAACGTCGGATTGAAAGCGCAGATGTGTTCGAACGGCTGTCTGGGGTTTCTAGTCCGTTCTAGTCTGGCCTGATTTAATTTAATCTTTTATGTCCTTCAAGCTGAGAGATGACATCAGATGCAACACATTATGAAAAAAATGAATGGAAATGAATGGGTCACTCTGACCTTCTGGGCGATGTAACACAAGGGAGCCTTTGTGAGCAGCAGACAAAACATGGGTTGGTTCCATTTATTGTGAGGATGAATCAAGTGCTTGTAGCAATGAATTGAACATCTTAAATCTGATTCCTAGTCAACACGTATATACACAACCGGTCGTCCTCACATAGTCCTTGCGTTTGTTTTTCTCACTTTTGTTTTAACTTATGTAATTCAATATTGCAGATAAATTCACTGGCATCCTTGGTTAGCTTGGATGGGCTTTATTCTTACTGAATCTCTTTCTTTCAGAGTCAAATGGAAAACGAAAAGAAAAGAGAAAAGGTAACACTGGACAAGTGGACTTAATATACTGTAAAACTATTTCTATGAATCTACCATATGAGCAATACATACCCTTCATAAAAATGACACAACACCTTTGGCACAACATAAACATTCATAAATGCAAGTCAAGGCATATGGAGCCAGATTGTGTTGACCACTCAATGAATATAGTAAAATTGCATTTGTTTATTGGCTAATACTGTAAAACAATCTTAATTATAAATAGTATGCGTCATATTTATATATACACATTACACATTTTATTATATAAAATATTATATTATACTACTGTAATTCTTTGTCATTTAAGGTAAGAAGGGGCCTCCTGGTGCACCAGGCCCCCCAGGGCCTCCAGGACCACAAGGGCCACCTGGAATTCCTGGAATACCTGGAATCCCAGGTAGCAATGCCATGGGACCCTCTGGGCCACCTGGTCCCCCTGGGCCCCAAGGACCACCAGGACCACAGGGGCCCCCTGGCCCTCAAGGACCTGCAGGTACTTTATGTAACTGCAAATTATTTGGCACTTAAATGTAGAAAATAAAAATGTAGATCTCCGGCTTGGATTACAAAATCTATTGTCTGTGTATGGAAGTGGGTTTGAGCTGGCAATTATTTAGGGCAGTGTTTTTTAAACTGTGGGTCAGGATCCAAAATTGCTCACAGAAGTATATTGGGTGGGTATATGTATTTCACAGGTCCCTGAAAAAGAACCAAATTAGGTCCAAAGTAGGGTCCTGTTATTAAAAAGTTTAAGAACCAGTCACTTTTTTGTTTTAATCAAAAGGCAAATGTGTCACAAAGTGGTGGCGTTTTGAAACAAGAGCTTTTTCTGTCTAGGGCTTTCATTTGGAATATTCAATTTCAAAGACATTCTATAGATTCAAATATTCATTGCAAAATTGACATGAGAACATCAAAGTTGCATTGTTAATGCATTGCCAAGAAATACTTGTTATGTCCACAAGGGAGAGCAAGACAGCCTGTGCAAAAGTTAAAGAATGTATTGCAGCGATGGACTTTACAAAGACCGTGCGGAACTAGGATAACGCTAATGCTTTATTTAGTTGCCAAAGTTCGTCATCAGACCAGGGGGGTGTACTATGACATAAGATTATGGGGTTAGCGAGCTAAGCTTTAACCCTTTGAGCAATCAACTGCTTTGAAAAACCAGTCTCCATTCCTGGAGGATCCCATCGAGCTCGGGGGTCTCTTTGCAGGGTGGCGGCTATTTAGAGGCCCAATAAATCTGTTGGCTTTCTCTGAGGATACGCTACACAAAAGATACAGATTATCAACAGATGGAATGCAATGCATACAATACATACAAGTTCATGAATAAGCTTTGGTGTAATTGTTTCAGACAAAACATTATTAGCATTAAGTTTAGGAGCTTTAGAATGTGCAGTTCAGAAATAAACTGTAGGATAATTAGTGAGTGTCAATTTATTAATTATGAATGGTAAGGCAAATAAGGTATTAACCTACAAATGACATGATTAACACACAATTTTTGGCAGCAACCCGTTTTTTTGCCAGGGTTGTTTTATTATGGTTGTTTTATGTTCTTTGTATCTGTCCATTGCATCCGTCAGTGTCAGTCTTTTTTCCTCAGGAGAGAAATACACTGCTTGTGTATGGTCCATGCTGAACCACTATTTAGGTGTGTGACGATACATCGGATTGATGTGTCTGTTCAAAGGGCACCAATCCAATCCAATCAATACAACATGCGAAGATTGATTTGTAACGTTATGAATCATAGCAAAATATTTATTTAAATGTCCATAATCTTATACCGGTTTGCCCTCTAGCAACACTGGCAACATTATAGTTTACATTTCCCACTTGACCTCATCATCACTAGTGCTTTTTAAACATGACGTCAATAGGTTGGACCCTTGATAGGTCATATATGCACGTTGTAAGAGAATTGTGTTGGCTGGATTATATATATCAATAATGTCTTACTATATCAGATTGTTTTGGATCATATAGTACATTTTGTAATATTTTTTGTGAAATTTTGTGAACTTTTTTTTGTCCCTGGTGAGTTACAGATATCAATAAAATGTTTATTAAATGGTTTGACTTTTGTTTTTTGTTTTACAGGAGGCTTGGATAAAGTGAGACTCAGAGATTCTCAGGTTTGTTAGCATGTGCCATTGTCATTGTGTTGTTTCACGGATGCACAATAGATTTAGATTGGTCTTTGTACATTCTTAGTACATTTTTAGTACAGTATATGCACATCAGCTTCTGGTCGTTACAGAAAAAATCATTTTTATATTCGAAAAATGTTTCCCATGAATGACTTTTTACCAGATTTCTCATTTAAAAAATGACAAGATGTTGATTTTCTTTAATGTTTCTCATGAATATATTTAACAAAATATTTCAAACAGTATTGTGCACTGGCTCCTTTTAACTTGTAAGTTATAAGCAGTAAGATTAGTCATTCCCCTCAAAAATAATAAAATAAACTATTGTTACATGCTCCTGTGTTCCTCAGCCTGCTGTAGTACATCTGCAAGGCCAGGAGACAACAATTCAAGTAAAGGAAGGTAAGCGTTAAATTTTAGAAGCTAGCTAGCTATTTTCTCCTCGTAAATAATACTATTAATACTGTCCTTCTTATTTTGTACTGATTTTTTAGTAATAACTTTTAAGACACCATTCCACTGTCAAAGAATGAGTTTATAAAGTTACTGATAGTTAAAATTGGTAGTACATTGAATAGTTGCATTTCTTTAAATGTGTACAATAATGAAATGTGTCATTCACTGAGTAGAGCCTTCTGAAGTGTTTTAACAAAGAGAGCTGTGTGCACACTTACCCAGCCGAACGAGAATGTAGAACTCTGCCTTCGGATGACGGATGTTGAGTGACTGCCCTTTTCTCACGCTGAGATCTTTCAGAAGGCGTCCTCAAAAACTGGAAAATGATATCCATACACCACAAGGTGTTCAAGATGCACTCGCGCTCCGGAGAGCTGGAGGTGCTGGTCGACGGCACCTACTTCATCTATAGTCAGGTAGAAGTGAGTACGGTCTTGGGCCTAACTCCATACCTCAGCCGCATGCCACTCAATCCATCTCACTGCAGGGCTGCCCCATAAGCCTGGAGCCCAAATTCACTGGGTTCAAGAGGAGTCAGCTGATTTCCTGGTACCTATAGACAGTTAGCAAATTTTATTCTGGCTATTCATTGCGAGTGTACCTTTTTAAAAAATAAAAACAAATAAATAAATAAAAATGATAATAAAATGACGAGCCAAGTTGCCCTGTCCTCGTCATCATCTTATGTTCTTAAGCATGATTAAAGACTAGCAATGAAAATCCATGGTTTTGCCTGCACAGTATCATACAGCAACTGCAGTGGGAATGGAGAAAGAATGAATGGTTTCTGAATCTGCAGTAGGTACCACATGCAAATTTAAGTTTAATACAAGTAGTAGTCGGCATTGAAATCAAATGCATTGGTGTCCATCCTTGCTTGACTGATCCGTTCAAAGAAATAGTCAGCAGCAGAGTTGAATTAGTCATACTATTGAAATGTATTTGTTCAGCATGCCTTTATATTTGTAAGTATTGATGGTTTTGTATTCATCACTGTGTGTTAGTATACATAAGTATGCTTAAGTATGCACACATTGCTGCAAGTTCATTATACAAACACACTTTTCTTCGTGCCTTTGCTTCTGCCATGCGTGGCTGCCAGGTTTACTACCTCAACTTCACTGACATCGCCAGCTACGAGGTGATGGTGGACAAAACGCCCTTCCTGCGCTGCACGCGGAGCATCGAGACGGGCCAGCGCAAGTTCAACACCTGCTACACCGCAGGGGTGTGCCTGCTGCGAGCCCACCAGAAGATCTCCATCAGGATGGTGTACGAGGATACCTCCATCAGCATGACCAACCATACCACCTTCCTGGGCAGCATCCGGCTTGGCGAAGCTCCGCCCACCAGCCACTCTTGAGCGATGCTTTACATGTTGGCTTCTGTCCCATGGAAGAAAAGACTCAGAGTCAATCAAAGTCTCCCTCCTTACTAGCTATGTCTAAGTATGCCCCTGTCCCCAGGTACAAACACATTTATGTGGTGATATGGGATCAGCACATTTCAGAAGGACGCCATATCAGCCACTTAGGACTGAAGGCAAAACCATGCTTTTCATTTCCTCCAGCAGTTCTTCAAGCATGTTCCCAGGCTGCGCGTACCAGAGCTGCAGGCTTTGTAGCATCAAAGGAGGAGAAATCAAACTCCCGTCACCCACCCATGCAGAATAAAGGGGAACACCTCGTGCTAGTGCTAAGTGTCACAATGTGTGTGTGTGTGTGTGTGTGGGTGTGTGTGTAACAGTGTAACAGTTATATTACAGTCCTATTATCCAACAAAACGGGCCTGTTCAGAAACTGAAATGGGCAAAAATCTTGGCCAAACTGTTTTGCAGAAACAAGATAGCTGCAACACCCAAAGTCCGGAAGAGATTTATGAGCAGGCATTAGCATTATTCACTGAACCACAATTATGGCTGTTAAACATACATTACTATATGCTTGTCATGTAAACTAACTAAATACTCAGCTTGACATCCACCTGTTAAACCAAGCAAAGGACTGAATTCAATATAAAGAACCTGTGCAATCACTTTCTTGCATTTAACATGTCCATTAAGCCGCAAACAAATGTACAGTAGCTTGTGTCAAATTTATAAACAAGAAAAAAAAATGTTTTGATTTAAAGTATAATTTTTATGTATGAGTCAGAGGTTTGACATCTTTCTATATGGATGCTCACTTCAAGTTCACTTTTGTTCAACGGCCCACTGAAGTCTTGCTGCTGATTGGTTAAACCATACCATCATGTTAACACAAGAAACCTGGCTGATAAAAATATATATCTACTAAATAAAATAAGCATTATGTCGTTCTATATGTATTACTTAAAATGGTTGATATGGATTGCACAGAATCTGTTTATTCAAACACTGTTTGGTGAGTTTAGTTATCAAGAAATGGAAATTCACATAATGTGCTTGTAAATACTGAGTTAGTCCATGCCATAGTTAAGAACAAATGTTGATTGAGCTCTGGTTATAGTAAGAAGCTTGTAGCCCTCCATAACTCAATAGCTGATTCAGTCTTGAAATGCAGTTAATGAAGTATGTCCATCATTAGCTTTGCTGATATTAATGGATTATTTGTGGAAAAGGGTCACAGTAGTTCCTAGTTGTAAATTGTAATTACTAAATGGTCCTTAGGTACCTCACTCCCTCTTTTTAGATAGGCAGCTAGAATCTGTGACAGCCAAATACAGCCTTTGTATCTCTTCCTTTTATTTTGGACTGTGAGCATGATCAAAATTGGTCAAAAGGTCAATATTAGGCCTTTTTAAGAGTACTTTTCATACATTTTCAAAAGTTTATCTTAAAAAAGACCTTGCGTAATTACAAGTGTGCTTAACTGATCAGATATAAACATTTATTGCAAACAAATAATATATTTTGATTCCGTGTCTGACCCATCAAACCTGTATAGCATGGTATATTTGCACAATGCTTGCTCTATTTCCCATAGAGAAAGTGGTGTGGTAATGTCCATGTGGCTCAAATCGAATCTGAATCTGGCTGTAGCCTCTAATCTCAAGGGCAGTGCAGTCCTCCAGCACATGAACTGTAGCTGTTCAGTGGAAAAAGTGTTTTTTTTCTTCTTATCTTATTATTCTTTGTGTAGGGGGGACCCATGTGCACATAAATATACACATTTTGGTTTGTAGCAAGAGCAGTGGGGTGTCATGTAATGCCAATGCTAAAACTTAAGATTGGCCGAAAAATGCACTGCTGCTATCAACAATTCCGAGTCAAATGAAAACATAAGATAAATTGTCTTGATCTTAAGCAAGACACCACAAAAAGGTCAGTGCACCGAAATGAAAGCCATACAGGGTCTGAAGAGTCAGTGTCTTAGGCCTATTACGGTTAGGTGAGGGAATAAGCCTAATTATTATGTATGTATGCTAGTGTTCTTCATGGTGATAGCAATCATGTCACGCACATTTCTCTTTAAAGATTGTCTCTTATTACCAAGGCCAGTTTCACATGGAGTGAAGCAAGTTGATTGGTCATTACTACACACACATTTAAAGTTGTGAAATATTTAGTACTCAAGTTATGTGCTTATTAATTCACAACAGTATTATAAATAGTTTTTGTTTTAATTTTAACTTAACATCAATTTTTATGTTAACATAAAAACATATTTTTCAAGCCACAAAACACAACTTATGAGTTTTGAGAGCAATTTGAGATCAAAGTGTTGTTAAATATTTGGGTATTTATTGAATTATAGCTGCCCAAACTCTAGAAATACAATATTACATTCAATGCTGTTTTACCAGTAGGATGGGTAAATATGCAGATTCTGAAGCAAGAGGTAATATGTGTTTAGTATACCACCCCCCGTTAAGTATCACATTTATGTTTGGTTGTTTGATTGTTTCAAAGTTGAGGTGCTTATCCAAGTTAAAATGAGACAATGGCTTTTATGACTCCTTATGAAATGAAAATATGCCACGAGGCCCACTTGCACTGAGATCTGTGTATCTTTGGCAGTAGTTAAAACAAGACAAATAGTTTTTTTTTATGCCCCACCAGTTAACAGCATGTTCTCAAGCGGTTTGTTTGGATGCGAGTGGACTTTGAACTTCAATCATTTGGAATTTGGTCACAGTTTGTGATTGTATTTGTAAGATTCAGCAGAATGCTAAAGGAAAATGAATCTAGTTCATTTGAAATTCAAAGTTTATTTAAACAGTCTGTATCAACCTGTTGAGGCCAAACTCTTTGTTTCACTGTATGGTCAATGTTCACATTGAGTGCACACATTTTAAAATTCATTTACACGTCATATCACTGAATAAATGTATAATTTTTGCTGCCTTGGACAGCTTGTCTATTTTTAAAAAATATGTATTTGATTTGTATGTATTTTGCATTTATAACATATACAGCATACACTAGCTGATAACTAACATTTCCATCACATCACTAGCAACTATGGTTTGTTATCCTGCTTCACAGAACATATTGTACATTTGTATACTGTATTGTGATTGTACATATGTACATAATAGTAATACTTTTTGTAAATTGACTTCATTTCATGATTTATACAATTAAAGTATTTTTCAGTCATAACTTAATTGCTTGATGACCGTTTTTATTACCACTGCAAATACATGCACACATACTTTCATATAGCCGCAAACTGTCCAGCCAACCCGTTCACACTCTGATGTCCAGCAAAGCTGATGTGCTCTGTCTCTTGCACCACAAACAATTTGCTCCCATTTAGTCTTTCTCTCCCCCTCTCTCTGATGGGGTTTTCTTCAGTAAATAGCTCAATATACATACCACTAGTTGTAGCCAGGCAGATACTGTTCCTAAAGACTATAGCACCCCCTTTTGGTCAAACACCCAACAGGTCTATCAAGATCCAGACAGAATGCTCCGTTTGATATTCATCCAGGTGCAACATTATTTCTGTTTAATGTAGCGAAATAGCACATCAAAAAGAGACATGAAAGTTCAGACAAAAAAGTGCATGCTGTCACTTTCTCATTCCACCCTGACTTACACAGAACAAATAATTGACATGCTGATACATGAAAATCTGAATATGCAGTTACTCAGTGAACTACTTTAAGGTGCTACTCCCTCAGATTTTGAGTCACAAATATTTAGCCACATGCAGTGCGTTATTACTGATCTTAATGTCCTCTGTTGACGAATTGTCATTCCAAGACTAGCAGATCTACTTAAGAGATCCTCAATCAACTATACACACATATATGTGTGTGTGTGTGTGTGTGTATGCGCCACCAACTGATTGAGATCTGACCTGACCTGTAATTTCTTTTGGGTTGCAGCACCTTTCATTGTATGGATGTTGTATGCATCCTAACAAAAATAATTCTTGTACAACAGACAAAAATATTTAGTCAAAGAAGTCAAAGCTAAATTGAGATGATCATATTGGCTTGCATGGCTAATTTATACTCTAAATCGGTGGTTCTCAACAGGGGGGCCGGGGCCCAAAAGGGTCCTGGAATATTTCCATGGACATAAGGGGCCTTGGGGACAAAAAGGTTGAGAACCACTGCTCTGAATAACTCTGAAATCCACTTGGGCAACCAAAAATATATTGGAGCCACTTGGGTAATTCATCTCAAAGGGAAAATGTGTCACTTTGACAATATAAAACAGCCACCTGTGGAAATGCCAATACACACTTCTGTCTCGTGTGTGACATTTGACCTTTGCAGAAATGGCTAACGTCCATCCTGAATCAGCATTGTGGTTAGGAGGAGCACAACAGGAAGAACAAGGCCCCATAAGAAGGCTCACACCCGTACGGGCACCTTTCATAAACATGAACATCCTCTCACCTCTGAAACAGTTCTGACACCCAGCATCAGGATAGGAAGCTAACAAAAGGGATTCACTGATGGTAAAAGGGATTTTTGCAACAAAACACTTGTGTCTCTTGAAGTTGTCAAATAAACATCCTCATTCTTTGGAACTGTGTATTGGTACAGACTACAATGGCTTGCTACAGTCAAGAGGGTGTAACCTGCAATTACAATGGCACTCTCTGTGCTTGTCATTTGTATGGATGTTCATGCTTTACACACCCAGAGACCTTTGCATTGATCTACTGAAACCTGAAAGAAGAATGTGAGACCTGGCATTAAGCACCCAAAACATAAAGAGAAATAACGTTGTATGAGACCAAGGCTTCCCTTGATGCCAGGCCTGTCAACTCAGGATCAGTTAAAAATGAGGTGTCAATTAGGTAGTCCCTGGTGACCAAATGATACTTGAGTCCAAATATGTAGCTTCCTCCATTTGAAGCCCAGTGTTCTTCAATTTTTTAACTGTTATGTGAGCATCTTTCCACTCATTTTTATTTGTATATTAATTTGCATTCACCCAAGAAGGACCTTGTTCAAATTCATGTATAACTGAAAATATTGATAAACTTATGTAAAATGTAATGACAAGCACTGCGCAAGCCTGAAAATGGCACAGAGCAAAGCAGTTTTACAATAACTGTGAAACAGAAAACACCACACAAACAAAAAACAATAACTTTTATAAAACACTGAATAGTCACGTTTAAATAAAAAAGCAAAACATATCCCAGTTCATGCATTCATGCTTCCAATTAGCTAACACAGTTTTTTAGTATCATCCTTGTTGCTGCTGTAGCAGAATGAATTTGAAATGATCCACAGTCATCTGCTGAATTAACTTAAACTGCATCAGAGCTTTTTCCACAGATCCACTCTCCATACATTTCAACTTCAGTTTCATCTTAAATAATGGCAAAGTATAAAAGTACATTTGATGTGCAGAGTATACCAGCATGAAAATATGTATTCTTGCATTTACCAGAGTTCAAACAAAAGTTAGGTGTCACATTTCACAGAACGAAAGACATCTTCTCTTTGGCTCCTGGTTGTTGAAATACATGAGTGGCAGTTAGAACTCTGAAGATGAAATCCCAGGAATGAAATATGTATTCAGCTTTTTCTGTTATCACTTTGCAAAAGCCAATTAGGACAGCAATTCCAGACAAGAACGTTACAGGTAGCCTTGCTCTCTCCTTCAATTATGCTTTAGAACAGATGCCCAATATTTAGATAAAACATGGATTACATGTGGAGAAAATGCATAGGCCTATAGTTGAAAATATAACTATATATTAAAATTTTACTTTCACTGATAAGAGTGGCCTGCAATGTTCACAGAAAATTATACGCAGGGCTCTATGTGCAAGCACTGGATGGCGTGGTCAATAAAGCTTTTTTGTTCACAACATTCATCTTGTTGCTTTTTGGAATCAGCAGTCAGGTTCACCAAAAGATTTAACTGGAAATATGTTTTTATAAATTCAGAGAGGTGAAAAAATAGTAGACAGTTGATGTGCAAGCGATTGATTGTGTGCATGTGTGTGCAGAGTTAGTGGTATGTTAAATTACTCCAAAACAAATTACGCTCAACTGTTTTCCCCCACATTTTTTGACTGAGCCCCTAAATTTATTCATTTAGAGGCTCAGTCAAAAAAGAAAAATGTAGAACCCTAATATCTTATTGCCTTAAACCAAACCAAAAACTTTCAAACATGTTATCTCAAGAGGTACAATAAAAAAAAAGTTGTCTTATGGATCATACAAGAAAGTCGTTCAACTTGCATCAAGCAGACAGAAGCAATAAAGGCAACAAAATTATTTTCAAAAAAAATTAAACAAAACCCTAGAAGGAACGTTCACAGAAGTGGACCAAATGAAATTCAGGCCTCCCCATAACAGGCAGTCAGACCTGAAGGTCCCCCAACCTGCCTTCAAACAACTAAAATGCACCAACAAAAAAGAACACACCCCCAAAACAGAGAAGGTTCACTAAAGAAACTAAAATCATGTCCCCCAAAAATAAATAAATAAATGAATAGCTCAAATGGTTATGAGGGATGAACACATAGGCTCCAATAAGGACAACTGAGGCTAGGTTCCCAATTAGCACAGGTGCAGGTATTTCTCAATAACAGCAGGTGTGGACGGTTCCTAATCAGCACAGGAGAAGGGCACCCATATAGCACTTCAGGGGAAAAAGCAGCAAAACATAACAAGAAGAGTCCTAAAAGCTGCATTTAAAGATGGCTTTTTTCATAATTATTGTTTTTTATTTTCCTTTATTTCTCCTTGCAATTATGTAAGTATTTTATGCTCAATTCAGCTTATATATATATATATATATATATATATAGTTTGTGCACAATTGTATTTTTTATACAGATTATTCCTATTTATATTATTATTTAATATTGTTTCTTAATGTATCTTCTTGGACATTATTTCATGTATTGTGTTCTCACTTTTAATTCCTAGTTGATCATTTTTGTGTTTTTATTGTCCTTTTCTGTTTAGCACTTTGGGCTGCAAATGTATGCAAGATGCTCTACAAATGAAGTTAATTATTATAAATCAATCAACTTTTATGTATTGAGCGTGCATTACAAAGCATTTGTCACAATACATTTCACAGAATACCCCTGGCATCACAGTAGAATCCATCCTCTTCTGGCTAGCTCAAGATGTGGTGCCATTGGGTCAAAACATGGTCGTCTTGCAAAAGAGAATTGAAATCCCCTTGCAAAAGATATTTCGATCTCAACAGGGCATTCCTGGTTAAATAAAGGTTAAATTATTAATTTTTTTTTTTCCAGTTAATTTTTAGTCAACTGCTTTTCAGCTCAGAACAGGTTATATGAAGCATCTGATGGTGGGGGACTGGGGGGCAGGCTCAGGCTCAATAATTGCTTTGGATTCGGGGCAGGTTCCCTTGCTGAGAGAGGGAAACAAGAAACGAGACTATAGAGTTAGGGAACAGCAATGGAGAGCAAACAAACATGGTTGAGATGGCAATATATGTCCCCACCAAGAGTTTCCAATGGCAGCACAGGCATGAGAAACGAAATAAATCTACCCACTCCCCAGTGAAAACGGGGTCACAGCTGTCTGGTGACAGACATTATTATTATTCCCTTCTCTATCTCTTTCTATTTGTGGTTATATCGGTACATGTCAGTAAAAATGTTGTCATTGTTGTCACTGACAAAAAGGTAATTATTATTTCACTATCGGGATAAAATGGTTTAATGTTTAGCATTGAGTAAAGATTAACCAATAGTGTCAATTTAGGGTGTGGGTGTGGTGAGAATCTTCAGCAAAGTCTTCACACCTTTCCCTCTCACCTCTCAATCATTGGGTCTCGGCTCAGGGAAGGTGTCAACCTTTGATCTAAATCCACAAATTAACTGTTTGAAAATGTCCCTGAAAGTGCTGTGCTTTGGCAAAAGTCAATCAAAATAGATGACAACTAATCTTTAGCTGACTATGAGCTATACAAACTCCAAAAAGAGTTAAGGAGATTGCTTTGCTGTTACAGTATATGTACAAAGCAAGTAATTAACAGTCAAGCCGGAGTTAGTGGCGCTAAGATGACTCGCCCCCTGGTCCTCTTTAAACTTAGGTCTCCCCCTTGGAGTGTGCAAGATCCCACTGTGTTCTGAGACATGTCTCCTCAAATCTTTTCAGTGAGAGTAATTAAGACACTAATACGATGTTCAAAGCCTCCCTATGAAAGTCCTGAGAACAATATTACCTTCGCTCATAGGGGGAATAATAATGGGTAGGGGCTGCATAAATAGTGCATTATAAACTCAGGACTTTACCCCCACAAATTCCCCCTGAAAACCTTTCAACCACTAATACCAGACTGACATAGACCCCCTCACTTCTTACTAACACTAAAATAGTTGTCTGTTTCTGTTAAGGATTTGTGGACACAGCCTACATGTAGCCTATTACAACCGCAACAATACGTGCAACTGGCGATTCTATCACCAGTTGACAGTGAAAATAAATAGGAAGAAAAGAAATCTCACTATGCCAAATTAAAATGGCAATAAATTGTGTAATTTACAAAGCACTTTTGGTTACTACTTAATTTTAAATTTATGGTCATTGGAGTTATCTTGTTGCATGCAATATTGAAATTGGGTTGTCATAGACGCAATAAAGAAATAGGTGGTACTTCGTCATCTTTCTCAACACGGACAGATTATTTGTGTCAAAGCTTCAATGTATATAATATTCCACGCAAACAGAATATTCCGTGGAATATGAAATAAATAAATAAATAATCGTTTTGGTTTAGGATTTTTTAATTTCTTTACTGATATTCAAGTAGCCTACATTTTTCACTTAATTTCAACTTTATTCAAGACTCTTCTTAAATAGAGGTCCATAGCAGGAGTACACACAGACTGGTGGGACTTTGCAATGCGGTGCAATACCGACGTGTTAAACTGCCCAGGTGAGAATAGCAAAAGACAATGAATGCGTCACTTCTGGGTTTTCGGTGCAAATCCGCGAACCGTAGGCTGTTGAGCATGTGAATAGCTATACGCCTATCGTGATGAGATCAAATAACAAAGTGAGAAAATCACAGTTTTCATGAATTATAATGATTATGTGTATCTTAATGTCCAAAGAACCCAGCAGGTGGCCAAATGTAGCACATGCGTATTTGCTGGACGGAAACGTGTGCTCTTAAAAAGCTTGAAAAGGAAAACGTTTCCTGTCAAATATTTTATTGTCCTAATTGCGATAGCCTCCACATATAGGATCAGTCTTCCCATCGCATTTTTATTTGTCAATGTAGCTTTGTATTAAACTACATTAGGTATGATCAGTTTTAAAAATGGTGTGTTTAGATGGTGAAAACCGATTAAAAAGTTCAGTTTTGGTTTAAGGGTCGACTGCGTTCAAGATATGCCGATTTATTTCTGTAAACTCACTAATTCGTGCACCCTAGTAATTAAACAATTCGCGATATCCCAATACATTTACATGACGGGCCAAAAAAAAAGTGGGCTCGTCCGGGATTTGAACCCGGGACCTCTCGCACCCTAAGCGAGAATCATACCCCTAGACCAACGAGCCATCGAGCTCAAACAATGGTGGATACGTATATAGTTCTAGTAGTCGAATTTTAGCTCCATGCTGTTAACAAAATATTTCAGCAATGTTGATGTTTGGTAACAGTGATATCCACCCCGAAACAGTCATGAGTCAGATGGACACAATATTGTTTTTACTGCATTGTTTCATTAACGTAGTCTTATGGAAGCGTCTCTTTCAAGTAGTCTAACTAGGCGCGTTGGTAAACGCCACACACACAACTACTTTGCCTAATGACTGGGATCAATCGATTGACCGCCATTATAATAGCCTACAGACGACGAGGCAACGGGGAAGATATTTTCAGAGCATTGTACTAACCGCCTATTAGGCCTACATGTCGTGAACACCCACGGTGCTTAATTTTGAACATTTGAATGTTTGTTGTGATTAGAACAAGTTACTATAAGCATATTTAGACTGAAACAAATGTTAGGGCTATAGTTATATAATAAAGATTTGGAAATGCATCAATTTGCTTTGCATATTCTCGTGGGACGGGTATGCTTGTGATTCTAGATGATTGTGGCCAATGCACTTTCCATAGTCACACCAATCAAGTGAGTAGCCTACGTTGCACGGGTACGTTCACAAGTTAGTTTTGCAGTCTACGCCCAGTTGACTGATGTTACATAGGCTACATTCCACATTTTCACGTGTAAGGCTGTTTTATTATTTTAATGAAAGCGCCACATAGACATCGAGATTTGCTCATTACGTGACCCTGGCCTTACTTAACATTATTTGGGAACCAATGTAGCCTTGACAAAAATAAGACAATTACACGGTGTCAAACGAAGACCTCCCACTACGGAGAATTTATGTAGCCTATGTTGATGATGAAATAGAAGCCCTTAGAAGCTCTAGCCGAGATCATTTAGCCACTTAGTCATAACTCCCTAGATAAGGATTTAATCCCAAGATAAAAGATCAACATAAATAAACAATTTAAATCATCCATCCATCGTGCAAAAAGCTAGCATTTGCTATGTGTATTATTATTATTATTATTATTATTATTATTATTATTATTATTACTACTACTACTACTGCTACGTAGATCTAAATATTTTCTTATAATAGTTTTGGTAGCCTACAACTTTTTTCGCAAGACAACAAATGGATGCAAAATGCATTCATTGTTCATCCATTTGATTTTAACGTCTGATAACTCGGTAAAGAATACTTTGGACATGTTTTGAGTGCGGGGAAATTTACGCCAACATGAATGTGGTTCATTCAAGCACACTAGTCTACCTGAGAAGAGTTTCATTCATCTGTAGCTTAGTTGTAAATGGGCGTGGCCTGGGAAAAGTCAGGAGATATAAAGGGTCAAGCCACAGCCATCCCAAAATATTCCCAGCAAGAAAGACAGGACGTTTGGATACAATTTACACTTGGTTACTTCTGTCTGGATTACAACACTGCTGACTGCATTAAGAATATCCAAACAATTACTTTTATTTTCACAACTGAATTTCCAAATTGTGGAGGAGCGATTTTACTGAAATCTACAGGAACCAAGTAAAATGAATTACTTGTTTGTCATGACATTTCTTCTGTGCACGTATTGTTGTGGAGGTATCCATTGGCTGTAAGTATGACGTTTTTGTTGGTTTTTCTTTTTCACTAGTTTCCCTACTTTGGACTTTTTTAAAAGCCAGGTCTAACCCACTGCTTGTTTAATGTTTCTTTTGGCGTGCCACATTTTGAGACTGTTGGATTCTGCGTGAATAGTAAATGGAATGTTTGCTCTTTTTTCTAGTGGGCTCACGGTAAATGGGAGCTCAGTGGGCTGGAACCAAACCCATCACTGCAAACTGTTAGAAGGTCTGGTTCCTGATCAGTTCCAACTTTGCCGGAGAAATCTGGAGCTGATGCACAGTATTGTTCAAGCGGCCAAACTCACCAAAGTGACGTGCCAGAATACTTTCACGGACATGAGATGGAATTGTTCATCGATTGAGAATGCACCGCATTTCACGCCGGATTTGGCGAAAGGTAATTTCATTTCTAAGGTGTTTTACCTTCTTGTTTTTACAGAATGTTAAATGTGGCCTGATGGTCAAACGCTTTGTGATAGCCTATAAGAGCAGAAAAGCAATACGATTACTGTAATATGTTCGTGTATTTTTGTTTCATTCTAGGTACACGAGAATCTGCATTTGTGTTCTCGCTGGCTGCCGCTGTTGTCAGCCATTCTATTGCGAGAGCGTGTGCGTCTGGCGAGCTCCCCAGCTGTTCTTGCGCGCCTGCACCGGCTGAGCAGGCGGGGCCAGACTTCAGGTGGGGCGGATGCGGTGACAACCTTCGCTACGGTCTTCAAATGGGCTCCGCTTTTTCTGATGCACCTATGAAAAACAGTAGATCTGGCTCGCAGGCATTCAGACTGATGCACCTACACAACAATGCTGTTGGGCGACAGGTATTTAACTCATTAGATTATGTTTAAAAATGTCCAAAGTTAATCGCCTACATATCGCACAGTTTAACCAATTGCTCTCTCCCTTTCAGTCACTCATCGACGCTATGCAAACCAAGTGCAAGTGTCACGGAGTATCGGGATCTTGTTCAGTCAAGACATGCTGGAAAGGACTACATGATATTAATCATATTGCGACAGACCTGAAGTCCAAGTATTTGGCTGCAACCAAAGTGATACACCGCCACGTGGGGACCCGTAGGCAACTGGTTCCCAGAGAGCTGGATGTCAGACCTGTGAGAGACAGCGAGCTGGTCTACCTGGTCAGCTCCCCTGACTACTGTGCACATAATGATAAGCATGGATCATTTGGAACACAGGACAGGTATTTCCCATTATTTGTATTCATCAAAGTAAATTGCAGTGGCAGTCTACATCTGTGAAAAGTTCTAGCCATTTGTAACAAAAATGTTGGTATGAAAATATTATTGAGCATACCAACTAAATTAACAATTTTCATTGTATTCTCTCCTGATACAGCGGGTCATTGAATTCTGAAATCCTACTAACTTGTATTAGTAGCAGAACTGAGAGCGTTGTTGAAGAATTGCATTTTTTTCTTTCATTAATGCATTTTATTATGTAGTGTATTTATTATGTAATGCAATGACTAACATTTCACTGCAATTACACATTCTACATGGTATTAATTCATTGGTATGTTTTCTTTTGCCCCTAGACAGTGCAATAAAACATCCAATGGCAGTGACAGCTGCAGTCTGATGTGCTGTGGGCGTGGCTACAATGCATACACTGAGAGGATAGTGGAGAGATGCCAGTGTAAATACCACTGGTGCTGCTACGTCACCTGCAAGAAGTGCGAAAGGATCGTGGAGAGATATGTGTGCAAATAATATCCTCCAAGGGTAGTGGGACTGAAGACAAAGCACTATACTTGCTCACCACATTTGCTTTATTTCTACATCAAGTGGAGGAAGACAACTTCCACAGTTCCCATTCAGGGCAAGGAACAATGGGATGGGGTTTTTCCTGGTCATCGGCTGAAGAAAGGTCCCTGAGACAGACTCCGTAACACAGCACAGAGAAAAGGAGATAATCTCAACTCATCCTCTTTCCTCAGAAACCTTGTTTGAAAGTTGATTCCTAGGGTTCGGCTAAGGCCTATTGCTCCAGCTGATCGGAGCTTTGTCAGAAGACTGTGATAGTTGCAGAAAGGGGCTTACATGATTGATTGGGAGCAATAGAAGTGCAGGCTTAGGGGGTCAAATGTTCTTTCAATGGAGAACTGACTGAATGGATCACAATGGCGTGAATTACAAAAAACACTATTCAAGCAGTCCGCAGATGCTAATTGCCCAGGCAGCTTTTAAATTTCTGGAGAGCTTCTTAAACACAGTTAAGCAAACAATTCTAATCGTTACTCATTAACTGATTTCAAAAAAGAATAACTGTTCTTCGATGTTGTCTGAAGCACTGCAACTCAAACTGCATGTACAGTTGCCAAGGGAGAGATACATTCACTGTCCAGTCACACTGCACTGAAAAGTGAAAGAAAATGATACTGTTGGTTTTGTTTTCTTGCGAAAACAAAACTAGTACTCAGTTAATTATTCATTTACATGAAACTATACATGTAAATAATTAGCCATTTATTACAAAGAGTGTAATTTTATATTTATTTTTAATAAACATTTATATAATGCTTTGTTTGGTCTTTTATAATGTACTTTACGTATAACAATATGGAGCAAGAAGCCAAAATATGGTAACTTGATCAGTATTGCAGTGATCTTGATACATCTTGACAGAATTATTATCACTGAAATATATGTCATATATATGTCTGTTTTAATTAAATGTTAACAAAACACACGCATGCTAAACATTTCACAATATCACTACTTCCCCAAATCATAGACGAGATATATGGTCTACTAAAGTTAAGCATGGAAAAGGTCTGTCTGACAGTTGACACTTGAAGTCCTAACTGTGACCTTCAGAATACCAATTAAGCATTCCCGATTCAGCTACTGTGAAACAAAACCAGAACTTGAGGATGAGCCAGACATTGCGTTCACTTCCTACTTGTCATTACACAGCCACCAAACAGATATGTCAAAAAGATTGCCAAGCAACATAGCATTTAAGGTAGACATGCAAATAAATGGTTTTCATTCTGTAGGCACCATTGTTCATAGGCTTTTGGACCAGGTTTATAACTGTCAGTGTGCTGTAAGTGTTCTCTTATCTCTTAGTTATGTGGGGTCTAAAAATGAACACCTATTTTAAGTAACTTATCAAATACTTTATTTTAACTGGGTTAATAAAAGAATGTACTGCAAATCAACAATAACAGAGTAGGCCAAGTTTAATTTTGGCTGAAGACCCTTTCTTTTTCCTTATTGCAGGCCACAAATCATGCCAGGTTTTGTCATCATCAACATCATAAACTAATTTATTTGTGGACTATCAGGTACCATGTCATCTTTATCAGCTCCTTCTATTATTCTTAGAGCTGGCCATAGTTTATTTATTTAGTATTTATAAGTTGATGAAAAAGTACTGATGGATTTCTTGACTGTCTGGGGGAATGAGTGTTTAAGTGACTCTACACAGACTGGGGACAGCAAGGGCATTTTTTCCACAAATAAATCTTCATAACAGTCCACTGAGAATCAACAGAATGTCTGAAAGCCAGATCATAATGGCCATTTAATTATCCATGTGCTGTAATTGCAATGAGAATGGCAGCATTGCTATGATACAATACAGTAAACGCATCCACGTAGTATATTCATGCTCATCCACAGAAGAGAAAAAAGCAGAGAAAAGCTGTGATCATCTTGAGTAAGTGAATGCAGGGCATCTCTGAAGAACCCAGGTCGCATTTAGGTCCATACCTGCAGCTTTCAGAATGGTTTGACAAACATGCATTACCAAAAGTATCTGGTCACAGTTAAACTGACTGTCTTGCTGTATCCCTTACATGTTGGGAAATGTCTGCAAAATGCCTTTAAAATACAGATTTATTTTCCCTTGCTACAATGACTCGCCAAGGCAATGTGTTAAAATGCCTTAAATCTGAAAAAAAAAAGAATTAAATGTTACAAAAAGTAATATACAAAGCAGACATTGGGGTTTATTTATTTTTTCCTGCTCCATGTCCAAATATACAGCAGAAAGTTCACAGTAATTATTTTATTGAATTTATCTTCCGTTTTGGTTTTATTGGCAGTCCCTGGCACTTTAGCCTATACGAAAGTTAATATCATGTCCTAATTCTAACTGTAGACATACTCATTGGGCCTCATTCACTGAACACAGAAAAAGTAGCCTAATTTATAATTGATTATTTATCATAGCTAAACAGAATAAAAGGTATACAGAGATGGTGGGCCTCTAAACTCTTGCGCTCTGCTTAATAAATAGAAAGCAAGGTGAAATATTTTGTTACAAGTTGAAATATTTTGTTACACATACTTTGACATTCAGAAATATTCTTTGCTGAATAATTGTTCCTTTAAAAAAAAATCATAGTATAATTTGGTTGTTTTTGAATCTGAATGATCTACATTTAATGTAAAAAATTGAAGCATTGTTTCACTTTCATACAATCTATTGAATGGATTTGTGCAGGCAATACAGTCCATCATTGAAGTCATGTGACCATTTATTGTGAGCACATGTAAAGAAAATCTGCCTCGCTGGCGCAAACCAGGCAACTGTGTGTCAGTGTCAACAGAGATAAGGTAAAGAAGCTCTATCTGGCATCTGTCTCCACTTTCTATAAATTTGTCTTAGTGTTAACTTTAGATGTCATATCTCTAAGATGAAGTGCCTTTTCATGATATGAGAACCCATCACAGCATAATAAAACAAGATAAGGACTTCACAGAGAAATATCAGGGACCTTTTTCCAGTAGCCTTTTCTGCTGACAGCTTGTGCTCAATTGAACTTTATCTTACCATTGTTACAAAATCAAAGGGCAGGTATTTACAGGACACTTTTAAACTGTGTGTTGAAGACCTACTTTCTTAAGGACGATACCAAAAATGCTTCTTCTGCTGTTCACATAAAACTCACAGTTAACAGTGTGGTTGGAGAGTCTGGCAAATTATTTATACTTTTGATTGAAAAATTCCTTGTGTTATGTTAGCTGCTGAGGTTACTGTAATAATGTTTTTTGAGTACCTAATAAATAAAGCCGTAAAAATCTGACAGTCAAAATGCTAAATTATTGCAAAATTATATGAAAAAGTGATTTAGCATATCCTAGGACGGCTATTACCATGGAGCTGAATTCTTGGACAAGATTGTGTACTTTTTAAACACTGCTCTAAGGCAATAAATCATTTTAATAGTACACATGGAACCTGTTGAGGCCATTAAAATTTACATGTAGTTTGACTGCTGAGAAATATTGAGCTTAGCGGTAGATCCTCCGTTGTAAATTTCGTCCTTTAAAAACAGTTGCCTCACCTTGGGAGGTGATGATCTGCGATCACAGATGCTCCAGAAGGTATTCTAAGTATTTCTGCTCAACAGGCTCTGAGGAGCTGCGTGGCTTTTCTTAGGCAGAGATAATGGAAGAGGTGACATTCAGCAGGAAACATCCCCCAGGTTAATTTAGGATATTGCTCAAGTCTGTTTCCAACCCGTCCTCATTCAAACAAGTCCAGAAAATTATACATAAAAAGCTAACTGAGAACAAAATGTAAATTAGTGTAGAGCCTGTCTTCTAATTTAATGTTACTACATTCCCAAACTACTAGAAGCCTACAGCTTTACCAAGTGCCCGAAAGCTATATTTGTGTAGGGCGTAAAAACGAAACTTAAAAAAAACCTATGTTGATTTCAGTTCCGCACAAGTCACAGATATTTTCTTTTTTTTAACCGGAGTAGGCAAATAAAGACTAAGATCTTAGCATATAAATGCTGGAAGGCATAATGTAGTTAGTTAAAAACAGCAATAGATAATATATTATCAAGGAACAGAGAGAATAATTGATGAGCATTGTCTTGGTGCATTTGTGCTATGATTGATGGGCATCAAGAAAATTTCACATAGATGTCAATCATTTACATGCAAATGCGGGGACAGAGATTTACAAGTCAGAGGCTACTTCTCTCACCAATTTGGGACACAACTCAGCCAGGAGACACATTGCAAAAGAAGCAGGTGCTTTGTACTTTCAAATTTAAAAGCACATTCTATATTTAAGTTTAGCTTGTTGTAGAGTTTGTGCTATTAGGGGGAACTGAAAATCACTCGTTGAATGTGGGAGCCACCTAATTTAAAGCAAAATTCAGACAGAGGCGGTGCATTTTGCTTTTTCTTTGAGTGTGCTTTGTGAGTGTGCAACATGTACTATATATATCAGAAATCATATGTATAATATACCTGATGAAAATTATGTTATATAATCACAAAACTTTGTCGTGAACAGTCTGGGTAATCTAAAAGTGTACGTATTTACACTACACATGTATACTACGCATTCAAAGTTATTTGTCAAGCCAAGAAATGTGAGAGAAAAGAAAAATGAACTTGGCTCTGAGCGTGCTGAGCTTAAACAGAAGAAGAGTAGAGTCTGAATGATAATCATGGGGGCATTTTCAAAAGCCTGTTATACTCCATAGGGCTGTTTCTCAGGCAGTCCCGACTTCTCACTCCAGTCATGTGCCTCTCCACACTGCAACCCTAAATGCATGGAAAAGATTTTCATCAACATGACGGAGTGATTCCTCTTCCGTTCAATTTGCCCTTGATAACTCTGGCTTTGGCTTCTCTGCTGGTGCATAACTTCACCATCACTATTCGACACAGGAAGGGTCTGAGTTCCTCCTTGAGGGAAATGTGAGTAAGTAAGAATTGTCTCTGTCAGCTACAGAGACACGGAAGACAAATGCTCCCTACCAACAGGCTTATGGGCAAACTGCAGACCTTCTGATGCATTTGAACAGCTCAAACATATCCCTTCCTCACGGTTCTACCTGATGCTCTTAATTTATTCAGATTGCCCATTTCCTGATGGAAGGAAATGAAAAGGGAAGCGGCACTTGTGTGAAAAGATGGGGGAAACAATAAAAAAGAAACTGCCAAAAATCAGGTTTTACGGGTAAAAAAAAAAGCAGTCTGTAAAATACTCAAGAACCAAGAATTAAAAAGTAGACTATGTTGCTCACCCCCCCCCCCCCCCTTAAAAAAGGCCAAACTGAACGTGTTTGCAGAACAATTGTTTAAATTCAGAACTGCTTTTATATAGCCGCGTTTCCACCAAAATTACCCAGGAACTACTTTTCAAGGAACTAAAAGGTTCCTTCAGCCCATGGTTGTCTGCGTTTCCACCGCGGTCTAAAGTCCCGCGAAGATTAGGCAAATTAGCCCACTGACGTATGAAAAAACGACGTTGTCGTCGGTCCATCTGTCCTATGATTTCTTCTGTAACCCCATACTACCACCGAAGTAGCCTACATTATTTTCTAATAACCGGGACAGCCCAGAGGGGTTTATTTCACTTATATACAACGGGTTACCAACAATGATTATATATGGTTACTTTTGTATTTTTAAAAAAAAAATTTTTATCGATTAAATCACCTGGAATTGAAATATTCTTCTGCAGCCGTTTGGGCTTATTTTACTGTTGTCAAGCAAAACTGTCATTGGTAGTTGAACTTGGACCGTTGTTATGCAACAAATAGGATATAACAGGCCAATAGTCAGATTGTAACTGTTTTATATATCCTCTCAAACACATTCATTATGTTTTTATGCGAACATTCGCTTTCATGTCTTGACATCCGAAGCGACCGAATGCATTCACATTTATATGTATAACTGGCAACAACAGCAGAAAACAGGCACACGTTGTAAACAATTTGCTGTTTGATTACTTTCTCATCATCAATTCCATATAGGCTAATCGCAAAATGACAAGAATAGAACGAAAACTCGGACTTGCGTGAAAATTTAAATTAGCAGTGGTACAGCCACCGTTTGCTTTCCTTCGAAGTTACTGCTAGCCGAGCAGCGAAGTGTGCCCTCCAGATGCGAACCATGCACCATAAATTAGTCCATAGTCTTCCTGGTCATTTCGTGGAATTGAAGAATGGCAGTATAATGGAGTAAAATTACGGCACTCTGAAAAAGCTAAAGGGACGATTACTAGAATTAACCTGTTATTTTACCCTGACAAAAAAGTGCGGAAGGTGATTTCCAGTTTGCTTTTACTGTATCACCAATGTGAATTACGCAGAACTACCGCATACCTCACATAACTGTATCAAACGTTTTGAGTCAATTACAACAGGCTAACAAAGAAAATCCGGAAGAAAATATTCAGCAACCGAATTAATCCGTTTGAATGTTTTGGTACGTAATATGCTGTCCCAGCACGAATGATTTTATTTAAAAAATTTATAAAACGAATACTAAAGCAAGAAAAGAACAGAAGAGCACACGTTATAATTCCAAGACGTTGGCAGGCTATAACCAAAACTAGGCTACTGCGCCGCATAACATACAAGTTTGATTTGAAGTTATTATGAAAATAAATTGGTTTGCGGCTGCATATTTTTAAACATGGCGGCTGAAAACAAACACAAAAAAATGTTGCGAGTACTCGACCAATCAGAAATGTTCAGCGCTGCAAGCTCCACCCAAAAGCTTCCTGTACTTTCGGAAAGTACTACCCCCAGAGCAGGAACTTTTTGGGGGGTTAAATAAAGCCCCCGGAACTAAATTTAGACCCTAGTTCTGCGGTGGAAATGCACTGAGTTCCTCAAAAGGTTCCTAGTTCCGGGGTAAAGTTCCTGCGGTGGAAACGCGGCTTATATTAACTGCTGGCTGATGACTTAAAAAGAAATCTTGCGTACTTTCAATAAAACAAATACAATTTCATATTATATCTGAAAATTCATGAGAAGGGATTAGTAGAAACATCCGTCGAACATATTTTATATCCAGTGGTCTTTTCAGATGTTCTTGACACCTGGGTAGAGGAGCATGACATAAAATTGAATCCACAGAAGTATAAAGTCCTGCATGTTATCCACATGAGGCACCCACTGCCCTGTCAAATTTCTCAATTAACCAGAACATCTTGGAAGTCTGTAGCACTGTCAAAGTCCTGGAGATCACCATCCAGGATGACTTTCAATGGGACTGTCACTCTACGTCGCCTAAAGAAATTTGGTGTTTGAGACCAATAACTAGAAAGCTAGAGGAAGGAGGTCCCCAGTTGGCCATCCCCAATATTTTTTTGTTCCAAACATTATGGTGCGCACTGTATATCTGCTTCCTAGATATGTGACCAAGACACATTTCATTGATATGCAGCTGGTGGCATTTCAGCCACGTCTGTGTTTAAACTCCCTTACCCCTTCTTTTTGCCATTTAAACAGGTAAATATTTGCCTTCCCTCAAAGCTTAGCGAAACATCCCTGACTTCCACAGGCAGGGCTCCCTTAGGGAAGCTGCCACGGAAACCAGAAGGCTCTCCACGATGACATTAGCGCTCCCAACTGTATAAAGCTTATTTTTCAGTAATAAAATGTCACCCCTGTTGCATACTATATTGCTCCTACAAATGCAATATGGTGCAGGGAAGTGGACAGGTTTTTCTAATAAATAAAAAAAACAAATTACAGAAATATAAAAACAGATTACTCTGATCATCACATCAGAACTGAGTAATGCATACAGCAATTATAATGTTAAACTAAATATGTAGTTTGCATAAGGTTTATGTAATAATCATCTGTCGCAATGGACTAGAGATATGACTTTCTCCTTACAGTGACCATCTCACATTCAGAAAATTTGTAAAGCCCTCAGGCTATGTAAAATCATTAGCTCTGGGTTGTAGTCAGGGCTTTTCCTGTTTCTGAGGCCAGGGGCTCAGTTAGCAAAAGCACAAACAAGAACTACCACAAGATTAATTGCACTTAAATGCTAGGATTTTTTTTCAGTGTCTGTGTTTATAGTCTTGGAGCAGTCCTTAATTTAGCAAAGAGTAATCATAACATTTAAGTCATAATGACCTCCCAAAAGGCAAAAGTGGACAGAGAAAATAAATGGTTTTCACAGTTTTTTTCATGTGTGGTTCCAGTGAATTGTGCCTGCTTGACTCTTTCAGGATGTGGGTATAGTTTGAACATAATTGACACACTGAGAAACAATTTCCTGATAAAAAACCATATCAAAGTATATAGAAAGGACTTATGTTGATATGTTTTTTTGGTAGGTGGGGGATTAGGCAGTATAACCATGTGCAGCACTTCCAAATAAAGCCAAAATCAGATCAAACCCTCAAATGAGGGCTTTGTCATGTTGTGTGTAATTAATCGACACCAAATTAGACTGTCAACACTCAAGTTCTTTGGCTCCTTCCTGAGTGAAAATGAATTGGAATAACTGAGTATCTCATAGCTTCACACTTGTTTATGTGAGTCTTTGTGTTCACAGGCATTGGTAGGCTTTTTCAGTGACTGCTGCAAAAAAAGGGCCAACTGGGCCTGCCGAGAAGAATGTTGGTGTGACCACCCACATACATGTAGAATAAGTCATCCTATAGAAAGGTTGGTTAAACTTTGTGACTGTGCCTCCTTTAAGGCTCCAGTTTACCAAATGAAAATAGACTTGACAAAATGTCAGTTCATAATGTGTTTGCAAAAAATAAATAATAATAGTAATTAAAATAAATGCAAATTTTAAAGCTGCTTTTAAAAAAATATCCTTCATGATCCTTCTTACAAATATGTAACCATAGAGCTGCAGGTATGCTCTACATATGCTTCACAAAACTAAAGTCTTGTACAATAGTTTAAAATAGTTTGTATTTTTTTAAAAGTTAATTGTTGCTTTCTTTCATTTTTAGCATCAGACAATTAAGAGACATTTTGCATTTTGTTGAACACTGTGGTATTCCATGAGGCTTTCAGCCGGGTCCAGAGACTCTTCCTTATCATCCGTGCAAATGTTTGTATTTTTATTTTTTAACTAACACAGCATCATGATTAGAATTTGGTGCAGTGAATTCTTAGCTACAGTGTGGTTGTGTACATTGTTTAACTCCCAGAGTGAATGGTGTCCCTTCCCCCAATATACACATTGTTTGGTCCCCTTCCATCTCTGATGGCTTAGTGATGTCTCACTGTAAAATGTTCACCAAACAGGTCCTGTCTTCTCCTGGTCACTTCCACCTACTTTAAGAAGTACACTACATCTCTGGATTTTGCATGAAGAATCCTGAAGACTCCTCGGAACGTCCTGGGCAAATTAGATGTGTGTGTACAGAGCTCACTTAGTACTAATAGCATGACTTTTGGAAATAAGTTCAATTTGAGAATAAAAAATAACATTCCAAAGGATGTCAAAAAGAGTGCGACTTGATTGATACAGCACATAGATATAAAAGGTTGCTTGAATGGGATCACAATATCCAATGACTTGACAAAAGACAATCAGTGGAAATTATTTTATTTTGCCTATCATTCAATAATGAAAGGATATCCCTGAGATAATTTAAAAAACCAGTCCTTCTGTTCTAGTGTTGGTATTGTTCTCCTGACAGTGACAGGACTGGGCAGGTACACGTCTCCACTCGAATGACACTAAAATACCCATTGGTCCATGAGCTGAAGTCACTAGTTTGGTGTACTGCCAGGCTTAAGGGGCACAATGAATGTCCAGTTGTGTTTACGGAAGATTAGTTGATGTAGGCTGCTCACACACTCAAATACCACAGATCCTGTAGGACCTTTGTTAAAATGAGCTTCTTCCCATGACTTCACAAGGTAAAGCTGCAACTGGGATGCGGCTCAGGTGAGCGGCATCATAAAAGAAACCTACTTTTAGAGGTGTGTTCAGTATCAGCAAAAAGTGCTGAGCTTCACATATGCAAACCAAACAGATCTGTTGATATTACATTTAAGTAGTCAATGCACCTGGTCAGAACACTCCTATAAGGTTCCTACACTGAGACATTAGGAGGAAAACACCCTGGGCAGGCCGCCAATCTATTGCAGGGCACACACACCATTCACTCACACACTCATACCCACGGACAATTTTGAGTCTCCAGTTTGCCTACTTGCATGTCTTTGGACTCTGGGAGGAAACCGGAGTACCCGGAGGAAACCCACACGGACACGGGTAGAACATGAGACATAGTTTGCAGATTAAAGTTTCTAGTCTGCTTAAAGGGAGGCCGTTTAGCTCTGTTTTTCAGTGCCCACACAATAAAAGGTAAAATTGTTGTTGACTGCACTCTGGGATGTAGCGGTTCTCTGGAGGTTTCCAGGAACCAGGACCATCCTCTTGATGAAGGGACGGAGTCTGGGTACTCCCCTGCTATCTGGATTTCTGCACTGCTCCTCACTCGCTTCTCAAATTATCTCAGGAATTTGGTCCTCCTTTCTCAGTCCCTGGAAGCTATTTTCACCTGATTTAGAGCCAGTTAGTCTGAACAATTGCTACAAATTGGTGCTTCCACATCTCAGATGGAAAACAATACAAATGGTCTGTTCTAGAACAAATAGCTACAAATGGCTTCAAAGTTCCTTCCTAATTTTGTGAATGTCATTAAGACCATTCATTAAGTACCAACACAGTCAATGTTACAGAACTAAAAAATGAATGAATTGAAGAAAATACATCTGATCTAACTCAAGAGAAACAACAAAAACAGTTACATTTGAAATGCATCTAAATTCAGATATTGCCTTAACGTTGTGCAGCAATACCATGGATTTTCATGCAAATGTGATCACTTTTAGCTTTGTTTGTAACACACGTTTGCCAGAAAATCTCTTCCAAACCATGTGTCTGTCATCTCTACACAGACTTTCTGTTCTCTTGTGACCTCCACTGTTTACAGGTTACAAGTCAGCCATGAGGAAATGTGAGTAAATTAGAATTTTCCCTGGACAATTCACACAATCCAGGCATATCACTCCTCATTTAGTCTCCTACATGTCCAACAAACAACAGAACATTGATAGATGGTCACTGCATTGTGGAATTTCAATGAAAACAATTAGGCTAGTTTTTTAGTGAACAAAGAAAGGGTACCACATTCCAGTGTTGTACCCATAGAAATACATTGACTCCTGACTCCTCCCCCTTCTTGTTCCACTCAGTAGAAAATTCCTTGTTCTCCCACTGAAGAAGATAGCTGAGTGTTACGTGCCATGTTTTTCTTTTGTGTGGACTTCCCTGCCTTCACCTGTCAGTCACCATCCACCAAGTCCCACCTTCACCAAGCCCCACCCTCCGTGTCAATTCTGGACAGCCAATCATAACTCGCCACATCTACTATAAAAACCCCACCTGTTTGTAACAATGGATGTCTGACTGTTTGCTCTGTGTTATGTCTTTGACTATGTATGTTAACACCTCATTTGAACTTGTCTTGTTTTATGTACACTTCCAAGGCTTGGGACAGGTAAGACTGGGGGCTCCTGTACATATGCCCGTAGGCTATGTTATGTATAGATTCACTAGTCCTTAGGGGTGATTGCCAACCAATTGTGTTTCAGTCTGCTAGTTAGAGTAGATAGGCCTTTTGTTTGTGTACTTGATACACTAGATTAGTTTACTCTCTGGTTTAGCTAGCTTGTTTGTTTGTTCTTTTGGCAACATCCAGCGTCCGTTGACCCTGGTAGTGTGTGTCTGGGTTGTTATATGTCTGGTAGTTTGTTGCACCGTTTTGTTTATCACAGTAAACACCCGTGCACTGAGTTGCTGCTTTGTCTGTGTTTTTTTGTTGTTACCAAATCTACAGCATTAACATCTCCCGGCCATTTAACATCAAGTTACATACCCCATGCACCCCTAGACCCATGGGGTCGTAACATATTTGGGGGCTCGTCCGGGATTGCTGAATTGTGTAACAAAAAAAAAAAATTAACTGTAAAGATAACATTGTGTGTACAGTGGTGCAGTATTAGGACAATGACTTCGTTTGATGTCAATGACTTTCTGAGCAGTCTGTCAGATGATGCACTGGATCTGTGCCGTAAGATTGACCTGCTGGAAATTGCAGAGCACGTGGGTCTTGTGGTGTCTGCTGCTCTCCGGAAGAGAGAGATTAAGTCGCGGGTAAGGGAGAGGCTGGTGGAACTCAAAATTCTTGCCTCGCCTGTTGCTGTTTGTCCGCTTGTCCAGCCTGACATGTCGCCTACTGGGCCTGCTGCGAGTCCACAGTCGCCTCGGGGCGCTGGTGGTTCTGCTGTGGTAGGAGTGAAAGAGGAGATTCCTCCAACTACCCCTCCACCTACATTGCCCAGGTTTGAGGCGTACTCGCCGAGTTCTTGTGGGTCGGGTAGTAATGCCCGGCTAAAGATCCGTCTCGCCCGGTTGAAGTTCGAGGCTGAGGAGAAGGCTCGTAAGGCAGATACTGAGGCACGAGAGAGGCACGAAAACAGGAACAGGAATTTCAGTTGGCTATGCGTAAACTGGAATTAGAGACAGAGATTAAGATGCGGCAGCTGGAGTTACAAAATGCTACAGAGCAAAATTCCACTGTGGTTACCCCAGGTACGTCCCCACCGCTTGGTTTTGCTGGCTATGATGTCAGGAGACATGTGGCATTACCCTCTTTCAGGGAGACTGAAGTAGATGCCTATTTCAGCACTTTTGAACGTTTGGCAGCAGCTCTTAACTGGCCCAAAGAAATTTGGACAACCTTGCTGCAGTGTAAACTCATTGGAAAAGCACAAGATGTAATGGCTACACTAACTCTTGAGGATAGCATGAACTATGATGTGGTAAAAGCGGCTATTCTTCGTGTATATGAGTTGGTCCCGGAGGCCTATCGACAGAAATTTAGAAATCAAAAGAAAACCTCCGCCCAATCGTTCGTAGAGTTCGCCAGAGAAAAGGGAACTCTGTTTGACAAATGGTGTGCTGCGAGTAAAGTTGATAATTATGACTCTCTGCGTGAATTAATTTTGATAGAAGAGTTTAAAAATTGTGTTCCGGAACGTGTTGTAGTTTACTTAAACGAACAAAAAGTGATGTCTTTGTCTGAAGCTGCGATATTTGCGGATGAGTTTGCACTCACTCATAAGACTGTGTTTGGTTCCACCCAAGGAGCTAAGTCTGTTGCGTCTCGCAGTTCTAAAGACAACGAATCTCCAAAAGATTCCAAAATGTCACCCCCACGGTCTAAAGAGGAACGTGAATGTTTCTACTGCCATAAGGTAGGGCATGTTATTGCTAACTGTTTTACTTTGAAAAAGAAAACCGCTGCCCAAGCTAAGCCTACAGGCTTTGTTAGAATTGTTCCTCGAACTGATCAGTGTTTAAACGGTCCTGAAAGCAAACCTGAAGATGGTTTTGAGCCGTTTATTTTTGAAGGTTTTGTTTCCCTTTCCGGTGATCCGACTGAGCAAAAACCGGTGCGGATTTTAAGAGACACGGGAGCTTCACAATCCTTCGTGTTAGCCGACGTGATAGCCGTATCGGACGTGACCTATAGTGGTGCTAATGTGGTAATTCAGGGCATTGATATGGCCTTGGTTACCGTTCCCTTACACAAAGTACATGTTCAGACTGATTTAGTCACGGGTTATTTTAATGTGGCTGTACGGTCCGCTTTACCTGTACCAGGCGTGGACTTCATTATGGGCAATGATCTTGCCGGAGGTAAAGTGCGTCCAGTACTCGAAGTTTTAAATAACCCCGTATCATGTCCCATCTCTGACATGTCTAGATCACTTCCCGGTGTTTTCCCTGCTTGCGTGCTCACTCGAGCTCAATCAAAGAAGTGGGGTGAGGAAGTTGATTTATCAGAATCTGTTTTAGCGTCCACTTTTACTGAGGATAGTTATCTCACCAAACCGGAAGTACCACGTGTAAAGCCGGAGGTAGATACAGAGGTTGAACCTCAAGATTTTTGTGAAAAAGAGGAATCTCTTACCTTATCTCTAGAGTTTGCCTCAGATAAATTGCCTGTCACTCGCGAACAACTAGTTGCTGCTCAGGAAAATGATCCGTCTTTGCGTAAGTATTTTGAGATGGTGGTTAAACCTGTTGCAATGGAAGAAAAGTCGACTGCTTATTTTGTAGATAATGGTTTGTTAATGAGGAAGTGGTCGTCTTCATTAATTAAGGGAGCCGAATGGGGTGTGGTTTTTCAAATTGTGGTACCTGGCATGTATCGACCACAGGTGTTAGCGTTGGCACATGAAAATCCATGGTCTGGTCATTTGGGAATTTCTAAAACGTATAATCGTGTGTTAAAGAATTTCTTTTGGCCAGGACTTAAAAGTGCTGTTGTAAAACACTGTCGGTCTTGTCACATTTGTCAGGTCACGGGAAAACCTAATCAGGTTGTTCCACCAGCCCCGCTCTGTCCAATTCCAGTACTTGGTGAACCATTTCAGCATGTAATTGTTGATTGCGTGGGTCCGCTTCCTAAGGCAAAGTCTGGTCAACAGTTTCTGCTCACTATAATGTGTATCGCGACTAGATTTCCGGAAGCTATTCCATTGCGCACCATCACTACCAAGAACGTCATTAAAGCACTGACTAAGTTCTTTTCTATATTTGGATTCCCTAAAATTATCCAAACGGATCAGGGTTCTAACTTTGTCTCGAAACAGTTTAAACAATTTGTGCAGTCTCTAGCTATTAAGCATCAGATCGCAAGTGCTTACCACCCTGAGAGCCAGGGGGCACTAGAGCGTTGGCATCAGACTCTCAAATCGGCTCTCCGCAAATATTGTTTGGAGACTGGAAATTGTTGGGAAGAAGGGTTGCCATACATTCTGTTCGCTTTAAGAGAAGCGGTACAGGAATCGTTAGGGTTCAGCCCTGCTGAACTAGTGTTTGGGCATACTGTTCGGGGTCCTTTAAAAGTTTTAAAGGATCAGTTCATATATGACTCGAATATAAAGCCTAATGTGTTGGATTACGTTAGTCAGGTCCGAGAGAAATTGCATCATGCCTGTTCCATTGCTAAAGAATCGCTCTCTTTGTGTCAGAGTAAAATGAAGCGTCGTTTTGATTGGAAGGCTGTTGATCGTAATTTCAAACCTGGTGATCAGGTCCTAGTTTTGCTACCGATTGCTGGATCTGCCTTGTCTGCTCGTTTTTCTGGTCCCTATACTGTAGAAGAAAAACTGAGTGAAAGCAATTACGTAATTCAAACACCCGATCGTAAGCGCCAGTCACGCGTGTGCCATATTAATATGCTTAAGGCATATAATTCTAGGACGACACTTCAGTCGAAGGATGTGAAGAAAGTTCTGCCTGTGTCACGAGTTTCTAGCATTAGCCCTGTACCTAGTAACCCCAGTTTTAATTGTACAGAGGATGAGGATGGCCTCGTGCTTCGGAACGCCCCTCAGCAGTGTGCTAGACTCACCAATTCGGAGACTTTGTTAGAATTGTCGTCCCACCTTGCTCACTTATCAGATGTTCAAAGGTCTGATATTGTTAATTTAATACATGAGTTTCCAAATCTTTTTGGTGATACTCCCTCGCAGACTACCGTAACACATCATGACATTGATGTGAACGGTGCCGCCCCTATTAGACAACACCCATATCGGGTTAATTGTACAAAACGTGAGGCTATGAGACGGGAAGTGCAATACCTGCTAGAAAATAATTTGGCTAAGCCCAGTGCTAGTCCATGGAGCTCGCCTTGTATTCTTGTGCCGAAACCTGATGGAACGTCACGTTTCTGCACTGACTTTCGAAAAGTCAATGCGGTTACGGTGCCAGACTCCTATCCCCTACCGAGAATGGAGGACTGCATCGATAACATTGGTGCCGCTAAGTTTGTCACTAAACTTGACTTGTTGAAAGGGTATTGGCAAGTGCCGTTGACTCCTCGCGCGTCTGAGATTTCAGCGTTTGTTACCCCCGATAACTTCCTCCAATATAATGTTTTAGCCTTCGGCCTTAGAAACGCTCCGGCCACGTTTCAGCGTCTAGTCAATACAATACTTATGGGTATTTCGGATTGTTATGCCTATTTAGATGACTTGGTTATTAGGTCAGATAATTGGGCCGACCATGTTTCCGTACTGCGTTGTGTGTTTGAGAGGTTGGCCAAAGCAACGCTAACTCTGAATCTCGCCAAATGTGAGTTTGGCAAAGCGACAGTAACATACCTGGGAAAGCAAGTGGGTCATGGCCAAGTTCGGCCAATGGAAGCAAAGGTTGCTGCCATTGCTGGTTTCCCTGCGCCTACTAGTAGGCGTGAGTTACGCCGTTTCCTCGGGATGGCAGGGTATTATCGGAGTTTTTGTAGGAACTTCTCGGTTGTTGTGGCACCCTTAACGAGTGCGCTTAGTATTAGGAAACCTTTTATGTGGACCTCAGACTGCCAAATAGCTTTTGAGGCTGTTAAGCTTTTGCTATGCAGTGCGCCTGTACTCGCGGCTCCAGACCTTGCGCAACCGTTTAAGTTAGAGGTTGATGCAAGCGCTCTAGGAGCTGGTGCGGTACTGCTACAAGAAGATAAAGATGGAATTGATCACCCCGTCTGCTTCTTCTCCCGAAAATTTAATAAACACCAAATAAACTACAGCACCATCGAAAAGGAAGCACTAGCGTTGTTATTAGCCTTGCAGTTCTTCGAGGTGTACATTGGCTCGAGTTCTACCCCTGTCGAGGTCTTCACAGACCATAATCCATTAGTGTTTTTATCGCGAATGTACAATCAGAACCAGCGCCTTATGCGTTGGTCGCTGATTCTACAGGCATATAATTTAAATATTCGCCATATTAAAGGGACTGACAATGTACTGGCTGATACATTGTCTCGTAGTTTTGAATAATTAAAACATTTGAATAAATTGTGTGTGTAATAGTGCGGTAACACCACTATGTGTTAAATAAAAATATCATGTCAAGTATTGAATTGTGTATAGGTAAGGGGGAATTGGCACAATGTGTGTACGCCTGTAATTATGTACTTTGGTATTTTAGAATTAAGTGGTGTATAAGATTACCATGTGTGTTAACTAACTTAAAAATAAATGAATGTGTTAAGTTAGTTCTTAAGGGGGGAAGTGTTACGTGCCATGTTTTTCTTTTGTGTGGACTTCCCTGCCTTCACCTGTCAGTCACCATCCACCAAGTCCCACCTTCACCAAGCCCCACCCTCCGTGTCAATTCTGGACAGCCAATCATAACTCGCCACATCTACTATAAAAACCCCACCTGTTTGTAACAATGGATGTCTGACTGTTTGCTCTGTGTTATGTCTTTGACTATGTATGTTAACACCTCATTTGAACTTGTCTTGTTTTATGTACACTTCCAAGGCTTGGGACAGGTAAGACTGGGGGCTCCTGTACATATGCCCGTAGGCTATGTTATGTATAGATTCACTAGTCCTTAGGGGTGATTGCCAACCAATTGTGTTTCAGTCTGCTAGTTAGAGTAGATAGGCCTTTTGTTTGTGTACTTGATACACTAGATTAGTTTACTCTCTGGTTTAGCTAGCTTGTTTGTTTGTTCTTTTGGCAACATCCAGCGTCCGTTGACCCTGGTAGTGTGTGTCTGGGTTGTTATATGTCTGGTAGTTTGTTGCACCGTTTTGTTTATCACAGTAAACACCCGTGCACTGAGTTGCTGCTTTGTCTGTGTTTTTTTTGTTGTTACCAAATCTACAGCATTAACATCTCCCGGCCATTTAACATCAAGTTACATACCCCATGCACCCCTAGACCCATGGGGTCGTAACACTGAGACAGTGAAACATACACTGTATGGCCAAAAGTATGCAGACACCTGCCATCCAACATCTCATCCAAAACACATGTGAAGCAATTTGCGCCAAACATTATGGTGCCCTGAAATGGGGGGCACCATAATGGGAAGTTATGTGCCAATGCGAGAATTTTTTTTATTTATTTTTTTGTCCCAAATGTTATGGAGCTCGCTGTATATTAACAGTATTCAATTAATCAGGAAATTTCTTTGGTCCAGTGACACTAATCACAAAGAGTAGGGGGTTCCCCAGAGCCCCGACTAAATCTCAAAACTGGCTCTTTCAACCTGCCACCTAATTATCCCCTGATTTTACTCGCTAAAAATTGTTATCTCCCTTTCCATCTTAACCACGGTGTGGTGAGTGTAAACTGCTAATTAATGCTAAAACTTTTACAATACACCCTGAGAAGTAAACTCGACTAGCATATTTTTTCTGACCAGAGTGTTATTCCATAGGACACTTCTCAGTGAAAAATAGCATAGCTCTACCTGTATTATTATAAGGAATGTATATGGCTCAGTTTACCAGTGAACTGTAGGCAAGTGGTGCAATAATTGTTGCAGCAAAAATATCTTTCATGCAGTGATTTCAGTACATACCTGTAGCCAACAAACAGCACTAAAAATGTAATACTTTCCTTAATAGTGCTATTATTGATAAGTCAATAACAATAACAATCCCCCCATGAGCTAGAACTATTTGATCATTAACTGAATTATAGCTCCTGCTACTTTGTTGTCTTTACAGTTGTTTTTCAAATAAATGCCAAAGTGCCAAGCTTCCATGCATGCAACAACTACTGTAACTTCAATAATCAAAACAATGCCAATGAAGGTGGATTCATCCTTCCATCCATTATCTAAACCTGCTTTTCCTGGGCAGGCTTTCAGGGGTGCTGGAGCTTATCCCAGCACCCATTAGGAGGAAAACACCCTGGGCAGGCCGCCAATCTATTGCAGGGCACACACACCATTCACTCACACACTCATACCCACGGGCAATTTTGAGTCTGCAGTTTGCCTACTTGCATGTCTTTGGGCTCTGGGAGGAAACTGGAGTACCCGGAGGAAACCCACACGGACACGGGTAGAACATGAATGTAGCAGTGCCACCTTGTGGTAGTCTTGATACATGACTACTGATTGATAATTAAAAGTTAGAGAAACTAAACTGAAAGTCAAATGTAGCACTTCGTACGTGACATTGGGGTTTTACAAATTAGTTTCATAAAAGTTTCATTGCCTTGTTTCGTGAAAGAATATATAGTTTGACGCTGTCCTCGGTTGCAAACCGACATATTTTCATAGAGGACGTGGGTCTGTGCATATTCACAAAGTCTGGTCAGTTTAGTAGGCTACATTTCACTGGGGGGAAGACTTCAGGCCCATCAACACAGCTTCATGCAGCTATTTAATTCCCCAGTTCTCTCATTAAAGCACAAAACAGCCCGCATATGCCCACACACTGTAAACTACTTTCCCATAAGCCACTTTGGCGAAATATTCTGAATACAGGAAGTGCGTCACCGGAATATACGGAGAGTGAGAGTAGTCATATCTTATTGACAACAACAGCACGTAGGAATAAATAAAATGGCAGCTGCAGTTGGCTCAAATGAGGCTCAAATGTCTGAGTCAGAATTGCCGAAACTTTCTGACTTATTGGATCGTGGATGGAAGCTATTCGATGATGTGGACAGCACAAACGAACCAACTGGATCCAATCAAATACAGGTTAAAGTCAAGCGTGGGATTATGCATTTGGAGGAAGCAACGCGAATGGTAACCCAGCTCGACTTGTTCAGGTAGCTAGCTAACATAAGCTACACACTTTGTTAGCTACGAGCTAACGTACTAATACTATTACAGTACTAACAGTAAGCACTTGTGGCGCAGTGGATACTTGTAAGCTTAGCCAGTTGGTAACGTTACAAGCGTATCTTGCGGTAATTTAGTTGTTTAGAGGCAGGTTGCCAGCTAGCTCACAACAACATTTAGAATAGCTGGTAGCTAGCTAACGTTAGCCCGACCCGCAAGCGTAGAAATGTGTTACCTCGGTGGCACAATTATGTCAAGAACGTTTATAATGGCATCATAGCGCGAAAGTTTTAAACCATATCGCTGCAACCCCCTACAGAACAAAAGAAAAACTCTAGGCTACACCTTATTGCTGAATTCCCCTCATCAGTCAGTGTGAATTCCAAAATGCATTATGCTACATCCTCGCCTGCTTAGACTTTAGTGGATGCCTCTGCCCACTTTTTGCAGTCGGTCACATATGCACATATTGCCTCTTGAAGTTACCGTCCATTTCCCCATAAGGTCCATCCTGACCAGTACAAATGGCTCAGACACCTGAGCAGTTCCAAATGATTTAGAATTGGACATTAAAATATTGGTAACCTTATATACAAAGAGACATGAATACATTAAGTGTTGTTTGATGTTCTTCTTCTGGTACCAGGGCAGTTATGGAATAAGATGCTGTCCTATTTCCATGTCAATGATTACTCAGTAATAACATCTTTGCCCGTGGCAACCCATAAACATGGCTGAGGCTCACTTCAGTTTTCTTATGTACTAACTATAGATTTTCCCCTGCATTTTATGGAGTGGTGTTGGGATGTGCTCCGTATCATATGATAGTTGTAATACTTGAATAACCAATTTTAGGTGAAAGGGAACTTTGACAAGGTTGACCCTACAAGGTTTTATAAGCACAGGGCTATGGCATACTTTCTAAAAATAATAAAGTGTACTTTGTTGACTTTTGAACTATTATACAATTCAGGAAAGTATACTTGGGCTGATATATTTGAACTTCTTAGCAACCTTTAGTACATCAAGTATACTCAAGTTGGCAACAAAAATGATAGCTACTAAAATACTTAACTAAGCCTCTAGTGCTCACTGTATTTTTAAGATAATTTTGAGGTTTACTGATTAAACAGTGGGCCAGTTTAGTCCCAGAGTTGCGAAAGTCACACTAGTGGGTCTATATTTAAACGTCACTTGTAGCCTACAGTTTCTTTTGAGGGGTTCCATCGCTATATTTGTTTAAACGCTATGAATCAGATTAAGCGGGTGACTGACGAGTGTTTTATTTATATATTTTTTTAATACATGGTAGGTTTGATCTAAATGCAGTGACCGCATTTAAATCATTCGTATCTCGATATAATTTTGCCGCCGTGGTAACACATGTTAACGTGTCAGGTACTCTTCACAGTTAGAATACATTTTAGGACAGCGATTCCGGCATTGCTTGCGTCGAAAAGGATGCAAGATTTCACTTGCAGTTACATCTGTCCAGGCTGAAAACAAGTCAGGGGTTTTTAACGGTAGCTAAGAAGAAATTTTACGACAACGTTATCTAATTACTTAGCTAGCTAACGGTAAACCACTGGCCGACATGAAGTGATTTATAAATTGCTTCATAGATCATTCTAGCATTTGCAGGCAAAGTATTCAACTAGGTGATTGCTTAGTTTGTAATTATCATGTAACGTAAGTATTCATTTAGGTGTGATTTTAGCGACATGGCTAAGCTAACGTTGCCTATAATACAGTGATGCTGCGATTTCTAGGTAAATGGCTACTGATGTGTGTACGCGTAATACATTGTAACATACGTAGATATCTAGGCAGCTTACGACTTGTTTTCCTATTGGTTACGTCCGTTACGTGCTTGATTTAACAGCCGAAATGAAGAACTGGAAGAAATTGCAACTGCAGATCTGAAGTACCTGATGCTACCTGCACTTCTCGGAGCCCTTACAATGAAGCAAGTGAATTTGGCAAAGCGGCTGGAGCAGGTCCAGAGTGCAAGGGTTTACTTTTTGGACTTCTTGAAAAGATGCAAAGAATACGGAATGATGAGTTTTGAACTTCCCAAAACAAACGACAGTTCTGCCGACACACCGGAGGAAGCAGAGAATGGTCCAACACCATCTTTCAACCCTCCAGATTTGATTGCCATGGCAACGCAGAGACAAGCAAAAATTGAAAGGTTAATTTTTTTTCTGTTGTGACTTAAACTCTTATGTAGTTTTCGTAAATATAAATGCATAGTTAATAATTATAACGTTAGCTATAATAATTACGACATTTCACCAGTGCTCTAAGTACATATTTTTCTGTACACACAAGCATCCACTGAAGGTTTTCCACAATATTATTTCCCCCCTCAGATACAAACATAAGAAAGACACAGAAGCCAAGCTGACAGAAATCAGGTCTGTGGTAGAAAGTGGGAAAGCTGAGGATGAAATGGTTCGGGACTTCTACCTCCTCAATGTCAGAAAATGGATTGTCATTGCTTTGGAAGAAATTGAGAGCATTGACCAGGAAATTCAGATTTTGAAGAGAATGGATGCATTTAAACAGGTACATGTCTTTAAAATCTTGCTTTAAATGTAAAATGGTTGGGGTTATTGTCTTTAGTACGGGATGGGTAGGACCTAGCGTACACTGATTTGATTTAGCCCCCCCCCCCATCCTTACTAAAACATTTTTCTTTTTAAATGGTTAGAATCCAGCCAAACCATCACAGTCCCAGCAGAGGCCTCCAATGAAGCCCTTCATTCTCACTAAGGATGCTGTTCAGGCTAGGTATGCAAGTGCAATACATTATAACATTTTGATTGGCTGCTGGGGAAAAAAAAAAACACTGTAATTGGAATGCTAACATGTAATTTTTATTGTCTTTAGAGTGTTTGGTGCTGGCTATCCCAGCCTCCCAACTATGACAGTGGATGACTGGTATGACCAGCACAGGAAGCATGGAATGCTCCCTGATCAGGGAATCCCACGCAGTGCAGGTAGGATAAATCTGCTTCTGGTGTGCAAGCGGTTTTACTTTACAGCCATTTAGCAAATGCTCTTATCTGGAGCAACTTGCAATCAAACACAAGTGCTACCTTTGGGGATCAAAGTGCAGTAATATCCTAGAGGGAGAGTTTTTTACAGCCTGGGGTCGGTCAAACCCATTGTGGGGTACCCTTAACACCTCTGTCCTCTTTCAGCTGAAATTGACAATGAGGAGCGGGAGAAGGAAGAGAAAGAGCGACAGATTGAGAATGACGATGAGGAGGCTTTGCAGAAAGCTCGCGACTGGGACAACTGGAAAGACACCCACCGAAGAGGCTACGGCAACCGCAAAAACATGGGCTGATGCCTGTCCTGTTCAAAACGCCATCTTTCAGATGCACAGTATTCACAATGGTTTCAAGAATTCCAAGACACGCAAAATAAATAATTTTGAATACACCGGTCAAGAGTTGCCTGTGGTGAAATGTGGCAACAACCTGTATTAATGATGCTGTTTTACCTTAGATTAGACAAAATTCCCCTGTGTCTGCTTACTTGATATTACTTCTTTGGCTGTAATACAATATTGGGAATGTAAAATACTGGGTATTTGTTCTTGAAAGTGGCAGGGGTTAGTCAAGGTTGGTATGTCCTGTTTTCCTGAAGATCAGTCTTTTGACACTTGGCCGATTATACATTTGTTGGAAAATCCCATGTTTTCAATCCCTTTGCATTTCAAAGACGTATTATTCTTGTGCTTGATGAAGACAACTTCAAAGACCCTATGGTTTTTCTTCTAAATTTCCCCTTTATCTGATCCCTGGTGTACTCCATTTTGAAGCTGGGCAGTTGAGAAATACATTTATTTTGTAAATATCAGTACCGCCATTCGTGTTGCCAAAATATAGCGGATAAACTTGGCTCTGCTGAATGTGTCAACACAAGAAGTCAAAGTGTACTGCCGTGCAGGATATAAGGATATGTTATAGTTTCGCTACTTGGGAGAAATTGACTCCATCTGTTAAGGCATTTACTTGTGATGTGGATATTCCCTTCTCTTGGTTAAATCCATGTTTAGTTTTTACCAGTTTATTGTGAATAGATTCATTGAATTTACTCATGTAAGTTGCAACGTTGTCATAAAAAGTTGGCGCGGGTATCCCAGTTTTATCTTTTACGGCCTCTTCAAAATGTCCATGAGGCAGTTCTCTTACCCCTTAGATATGATAAAGCATTGTATTCTCATTTTGACAACTTAATGAAATCAAATATAATCATGGTTAACAAAGCCTACTTCTGAGCATCGAAGCTGGTCAACCCAATTAGCTTCAAGTGAACGGTCTTGAGGGATCAGGCTAAGAAAGTGATGTGATACAGTAACACTTTGAATCTTTAACATTTCCCTTTATATCAAGAGGCCTTAAATGGATTCATAGCTTCGTGTGATGGATGCCTCTGAGCCAAAAAAGAGACACAACTTTCTTTTATGAAGAGATTCTGCTTGTATAATATAAATATGTATGATCTGTTTTCTTTTGCTGGTACATATTTGAGTTTATTTTTGTGCATTTTACAACATGTATTTTACATTGTTTTGTGCATTAAAGAGGTTACCCAAATGTGGCTTATTGCTTACCTAATCATTACGCATCTGGAATCATTTATCATTTTATTTCAGTTTTGATGTCACTTTAGGTAAAAAAAAAAAAAAAGTATTGATACATTCTAATGCACATCATTTGAGATTTGTGGTAACATGCCTTGTGTGTAATCCCCGCAAATGAAACCCTAAGCAGGGTCTATGAAAAAAGTCTGCTTTATTTTGCAAAAATAATTTTTAAGCTAAAAATGCAAAAATTGGAGTACAAAACATAATCCCAATAATAAGGCTGAGTGAACAACAAAAAAAGACAGAATATGGTACTGACTGAGGTTGTGACATAGGAATTAAAAACTGACAGAGACCAGACAGGCATTTAATTGTAATAATCATACTTGTAACAAACTTTGTGACAGTGGGGCTGGAAACTTGAACATATTGGACTTTATACATTTTAACAGAGGTACTCATCTTAACACTTAATCCTTTGGAAGCCTGAATGTATATTTATATATCTCGACATTTAAATGAATGAAATAGAAATGTATACCATTCTAAATAATTGAGTGTTCCTCATAGCTCATCATGCCTTCCATCATTTGGTTTTAGAAGTCTACCAATTAGAAGAATGGAATTGGTTTTCTTGTCCTGAACAAGGAAAATGAAAGGATGGTCAGCGTAGAAAAGCTTGGGAGTCTTCAGCTCCTCTCGGCCAAAAACATTCTCATCAAAGGGATTGCCTCCAGTAGTTATCTCGAATGCTGTGGCGTGAAGGAAATTTGAGATATGCAGGTCTTTCTTCCCTGTGATTCCTGAAAAATCTGCCTTGGATTTGTCGACAGCCTCCACTAAACCCAGCTGCTGCAGGTGTTTCTGTGGGTAAAGAATTGCAAGTTAACTTCCCCCCCACTTACCAGTGCTCAATGCATTTTAGTTCTGTGTACGTATGAAAGTGAAACGCAAATTAAAATGAACTTGATTTGGAAACTGAAAATGTGGCCAGAAATCCAGCACTCACCTGGAGCTCGTGTTTGACATCAAGGTCTATTTTTGGCAGTGACACAGCCACGGCTACTTCCTGCAGCTGTTCTGACCACCGGCGGAGATTTTCAGCAGTCAGCATGTTCTCCAGCCTGTCCAGCGGCTCCACGTGAAAAGGCATTATGATGATCAAACTGCTTTGATTCTGACCCAGCGGCATCTCAACTATCTGCAACTGATTGGCTTCATCTTCGTAATACTTGTAAAAACCTAGCGGACAGAAAATGAATCAGTATGAAGTGCAATATCCATGAAAAGCATTATTACATATGTATGTGATGGTACCCCAACTATTCCTTACCCTAACCACCAAAAAACTACAAATAAAGTGTTCAAGGAAACACAGAGTTTTAAAGATGAGGGGTTGGTTTGCCCTTCAGTGTTGTCCATAAATATTTGGAGAGTGACACAATTTTTGTTATTTGGACTGTTATTTTAGTCCACCAAATTTGGGATTTGAAATGACACAGTGAATATGAGGTGACAGTGCCAACAGTCAGTTTTAATTTAAGGATATTTACATCCATAGCTGGTGAGCCATGTAGGAATTGCAGCTCTTACATTATTAAAACACAAAATAATTGGTAGCTGAAAAGTATATGAAGTGTATGAGCAATTCAGGCACAAATGCAAAGGACGTCTTTTCCCTATAAATCTTTGTCACGTTTTATGCTCCATGATGAGAACATCATGGTATTATTTAATTGTGTACACTACTGTCATTTGAACTATTTTCCCTGCCATGAGCATAGACAACTAACGTTCCGCTCAAGAACCTCTAAGTTCCCCACCTGTGCGATGCATCATTGGCACAGATACGGTCCGAGTCCGAGACATCATGAAACCCCGTTTATCCACCATGTTGTGGCTAAAGGCCTCACCCCAGTGGGCTGTAAAAATAAACATTTAGGTCCAGTTAACATCAGTACAATAAATGACACTGATAAATAAGATGAAAATCATTAATGATCAAAACCAATTATTAAGCATAATATAAAATGAACTGAGACTAAACCTTGTTCACAATGTTTATTACGCAACAGTTAGTTCCGGATGAATAATTTCATTGGACAAGTGCTGTTCCACGAGTGCTGATATACAGTGCAACAACAGTGGAACTTTTTACTGTGGTGTATTGTTCCGCTTTGTTCATATTCTTACTGATACATTGTTGAGAAAAATGATATTTTAATGGAATCCTGAATTAACTATATTTGTTGGTGGAGCAGAAACAACAAAAGCATAATCTGTTGTCTCAATCATTACTTGATAAATAGTTTATAGGCTAGCAGAACCGTGGTATAAAAGCAATACCACACTGGGGATTGTGTTGTTATACCTAAAAGACCAAATCACAGCCATGTTGTTATACAGTATAACAGCCCTATCTCTCTCTCTCGTTTGTTATTGCTTAAGTATAATGCATACAGAAGTGGGCATATAACTCAAAGGCTTTGGGCTTGACTCCCATTCAGTGTGATGCTGTTGTACTGAGCAACAAACCTGAATTGCTTCACTAAATATGCAGCTGTATAAAAGCACATTATGTAAAAATATAATCTGTGTAAGTTGCTCTGGATAAGAGTATCTGCTTATTTCCAAAAAAACTAAATTACATTAACCACTGGGGAAACTCAATTTTTAACAGCACTTTCAATATGTTTCTATTTTACTTACGTTTGAAGTACATGGTATTGACAAACATGGCTCCTTCAGACTCAGGCAAATCTTTAATTATCTCAGGCAGTTTTCCCCCAGTCTTCAAGGCTGCCCAGTTGTTAATTTCTAAGAGGGCATTTCTTTTGTCCCTGAAGTTGATTTTGTTGTGGTCGTGTCCGTAGTGTGCCTTGCTCTTCTCAGTGAAGTCCCTGGTTAACTTGGCCCAGGCCGGCCCGTAAAAGCTGCTGCCGATCTTCCAGGTGGTGTCACCGGCAGCCTCCTTACTGACGTCACCCAGTAGCTCCGACATGGACCGGTGGAGCTTGTCTTCATGCAGCGGCACATTGAGGAGAGACTTCACCTGACTGGCTGTGCTCTGCCTGGCACCCAGACTCATGACACCGAGAGACGAGGTCAGCACAAGAGGGGAGAAGAGCACATTCTGTGATTTCAGAGACTTGTCCTTAACCATGGTGTGATACAGGCTGAGGCCCAGGTTGTTGGTGCTCTCTGATAACATGGCAGATGGGTCTTTCTTGGACAGAGGCTCTGCAACCACTATGCAGAAAAGAGCAGCTACTACTGCTACGCTGAGAGCCATGGCTTCTTGCAGTGGGCACTTTCTGACTGCAAGCAAACACACACACACAATTATAATGAATATACTGTTTAGTGCGACCGCATTGAAAATGCTATGTATATTTTAAAATTTCTTACCAATTTTGCATTTTTTGTTCTTGCAGTAGATTCATCTTTAATTCAATACTGTATTTCCCTGCAGTACCTACAGTGTTTGTAATGTTTAATTCAACATAAAACAGTCCCTTCACGTGAACTCAAATATATCAAGAATTTACATTACTAAGGCTACTAAATGTATTAATTAAATCGATTTAGGTTTTTACTGGGAATAGCCCTTTTCAATCATTAGATACTGCAGATAGTATTGAGTTGAAAATGTCTCATTAAATTTCTCATTTCCATTTTATCCACTTCATGCAATGCAATCTTTTCAATGCGATGTAAGTCTCTGTGCGGTCCATTCTGAAAGAAACAATTTTACATGTAAAACATGTTTGCATGTGACAAAGTGTTTTATTTTTCTTTCTTTCTTTCTTTTTGCATTTTTTGCTGAATCTACTGAAATGCCACTCATTAAATCCTTTGCAGACCACGGCACATGCGTTGTAGTTAGTTGCCGAGGTCTACGACGGACTGTGGAGCAAGTATTTCCATGTAAGATAATTGTTAATACGCCTACAAGTATTAGCGTACGTTCTTACTTCCAGGCGATTTCGTACATCTAAAATGATGACCTCATTATATGCAAGAAAAAACAAGTAGGCCTACGGTTGGATAATTATTTTCCATATCAGAAATATGCCCTTTTGTAGAATAACCTAAAACAGCCACAACACGAAACATAAAATGCAGTTGCAAAGTTACCTTTTTTGTCGTAGGTGAAGTTCTTGCCGTTCCTCTCGGTCCCCTTTCTTCGGATGTCCCAGATTTCTTTTCAGCTGATTTATACTGTTGCGCACAGAAACTTCCAGAAGCCCCCCCCCGAAACTTCGTTCACAACTGCCTTTGAAATTCGAGCGGGTTTCAGAGAATCGCCTCCCATGTATCATCTAACTTAAGTAATATTCATCAGACAGGCATTACAGAGAAAAGTTGTAACAGATCGTACATATTGCATCATCCGATAACATTATAACAAAGTAGTAATTTTAGGTACATGCACATGTCAATATCTTTAAACTAGCCTAAATAAAGTTTTAATGTTTCTAAAACCGACTCTGGCAATGCAGAGTGTATGTAGGCTAGTGTAGGCTACAGATGTTGCGTGCTGATATGCCACGTCGGCAGGACGGCTATTCTCATTCTAAAATTCTGATTATGATTACAACGGTATTGCATCATTTGCAATTCGCACGTTTAAATCGCCAAGCGAACGACCCTTTCTATTGATATCATAGCTATAAATGTAGTTTTTTAAATTTTATTTATTTTTCTCATTTAGCTACTCAGAAAATATTAAATGAGCATTTTTAAAAAAACTTAAAACAGCTTTGACATGGCATTGAAGTGAGATGTAGTAACGCCCATATCGATGAGGAAAACTGCTTTTGTTTGTTTTCTTACATCCAGACAAGTTTTTCCAAAACAAACAGCCTACTATACATACCGATTTTATGTGTAGGCTTATTATAAATACCGTGACCGGAGTGACTGTTTCTTTTTTAAGTTAAACAATGATGAGTACAATTAATGTCTTCAACAAAATAAAACCATTTAAGATGCCTAAGGTCTCCCGAAGCTCACTACTGGAAGACGGTTTTCATTACATTACAGGCATTTAGCAGACGCTCTTATTGTCATTTATACAGCTGGATATATACTGAAGCAATTTCGGTTAAGTACCTTGCTCAAGGGTACAACGGCAGTGTCCTACACGGGAATCGAATCTACAACCTTTCGGTTACAAGTCCAGTTCCTTACCCACTATGCTACACTCTGTCCTTTTAACACCATCAAGCGTCTCTAGTCTCTAAAATCTGAAATCTGAATCTCCATTACGTCCCTGGGCACCAAGCCTTCGTTTTCTCTTTTGATGGCATTCTGTAAACATATAACAACAAAAAAGTACGTTGTTTGTTATACACAGTAAAATGCCTAGTGTCAATTCAACTCCAACAGTGTTCATTTCACTTAACAGTACCATTTGGTGCAACATTCGAAAGTGGTTACCAAATGTTATCAGTTAAGAGCCGAATTAACACTGTTAGAGTTGAATTATCAACTCAGAAGCGGGATAATCGTAACAACTGTTACATTTAAACAGACGGGGACTTGTTTATTTATTTATTTATTTATGGTCACCTAGCAAACAATTACTGCTAAAATTCACTGAGAAAACCATACTAAATTGTACATTGTAAATAAAAAGTACAGATGACTGCTTAATATTATGTATCATTTGATTTATTGTAAATAAAATCAATGCCTTCTACCCGAAAATTACTTCCGGAACAGATTTTTTCTTAACTTGTTCAAAAACAGTTTTTCAGAAATATTCCCACAAATGTTATTGCTCCGTTCTTTTGAGATAGGCAGAGGTGGAAATATCTAATTTAAATATATAAATATTAGGAAAGTCAGAATTCCATATTCATTTCTCACATGAATAATCCACCAATCCATCTGTTCACTTTTAAAAATAAAAAAAAAGTTTCACACCAGTAGTTACATGCAGTAAATGTTTCTCTTAATGTGTTTACTACACGAACATGCCATGGTTTTGGGTGATAACACCATTTATTTTCTACTTGCGTCATTCTTTCATTTATTACGGCCATTGGTTTTGTATGCTCCTTTTCTTCAATTATTACGGCTATTTAGTGTCCTTCATTTCCTTGATTGAATTATACGCGTGCAAATCTCTTTTTACAATTTGCACCTGTTGGCTTTCTATTTAAACCCCTAGCAAACCGATAAGCTTTGCTTCTGTGTCAACTTGCGTTACACGAAGCTGGTAACTTGGTCAGTTCGGTAATAGGTTCAGTTATTTTGTTCAGTAGTAGATCAGTCCTTCTTCTGCGTCCTCTGATTTACGCGAAGAGTTACTGCGGAACTGAATTTTGAAGTTGGGGGCTACTAAATTAGCACCAATATCTTTACAAATTTCTACAACTCTCTTGTGGTTCTTTTGACAGTCCTCTGCGCAGGGCTGCTCTCAAAGTTCTCCCGTTCACCAATCTATTCAGACTTGTTTTGTTTTAGTATACTCAATACTCCTTAAGCCTTAGTTTCTTCACCCTGTAGGCTACTCGGGTTATTAAAGCATTTTCTTTGTTATAGTCTCCCATAGGAGTATTGTTTTTCTTTTCGTCAACTTTTCCCCTATCGTTTTGCCTCTAACGAGACTTAGTGGTTATTCCGCCCAGGTGGATAGTTTAAAGTATCCTGCTCAGTCGCATTTGGTCTCTCCAATTCCCCACTCCTTTTTGGGATCAATTCCTTTGCAGTCAATTCAAGAAACTCATTAAAATTCAATTCAATGAATAGAAAAATGGCCATTATGTTCTATTGATTTTTTTTTTTTTAGTTTTTTTTTTTAATGTTTGGGCTTATCAAAAAATGGATGAAATGAATGGAAGGAAACTGTCACAGGCTAAATCATTAGGCTGATTAAATAATTGAGAGCAGAAGTTAGTATGAAATCTGAGAAGAGCACTCCTTCCTGAGTTGATGCATGATTGATTTAGTTGCTGTGGTCAGTGTATTTATAAAACATCAAATCTTATATTTATCATAGACATACAGTGTTGGTACTATCACCTGCCAATACCGGTTGGACAGCACCTTTAAATCTCTCCGTAACTGGTCCAATGAACATATACGTCTCACAGGACTGAACAGCAGCATGGAACCCCTGACTTCTGAAACACCTACTACTTAAATTATCACCTATATAATGGAATATACTGGAAGCTCTGAAAATCAAGTTAGGAATGATCAAATTTCACATTCGTTAATGGACTTGATTCCAGTCCAGACATTCCCTGCATTCATAAACAGAGACCCACCACTCACCTCCATTTACTAAAGTTATCTGAATTTATGCACTTGAATAATAGCTAATGCAGACTGAGTAAATATAACATTTAATGAGTCATCAGGAGAATGTTGGACCAAATAAGAATAGCAGTTTCCTTAGCATAATGTCTCTTGCAAGTAGCAAGAGAGAACAGAATGGTATTTTGCACTGTGGTACCTCTTTTCTCCTTTTGTCCTTTCTTTTCATTGTGTGGGATTTGCTTTGTTTTATCCTAAGGATAAATTCTGGCATGTGGCAAAAAATAACGCCCAAACAAATGAACCTTGACACACATTGGGAGTGTGTACGTTAAAAAAATAAAAAAATACCTTCAGTAAAATTTCAACAATGGCTTAAATCCCAGAAATATACTCAGAAACCAGACCCAAAACATGTAATTATTATTGTTTATTAATAGCTATATAATAATAACAAAAAACTTTCCCCCAAAATCTTAGTCACCTACTGTCCAACTGCTTGACTTCAGCAATTAAAATAGCAAAATACAAATTTTCAATAGAGTGGGGAGTACAAGTAAAAATAACATTGCCTGAAAGATAAGTGTACATGTGACCAGTATTAATCTGGAGCAGTAGAAACAGAAATAGCAAAACTATTTTAAAAAGTGTGAGGACTGAAGTGGCAACTTTTTGTTTGGCTCAAAGGCAAGAGAAAATTAACTGAAATGTATGGAATAAAAAATTAAATTTGCACTCTGGGTAATGCTACCGTATAAAGAATACCATATACTGTATGTTCTCCTGGGAATTACACAAATATTACATTTTATGCAGGCTAATTTGTAGTAAATCTATGCATCA